>NC_048572.1:14217328-14407328 GCF_013265735.2 Oncorhynchus mykiss
CATAAAATATGGTTAGTCTCGAGAGTCAACACTAACAGTTTGAGTCCTAAATGGCACCCTATTCCCTACATAGTGCAATACTTTTGACCAGGGCCGTATGTGCCCTATAGTGCTTTGGTCAAAAGTAGGGCACTAAACAAGCTTTCCAACAAGCTTTCTCTACCCTTAACCTTGTTCTGAGCACCTACAAAACAAAGGGCATGTGTTTTGGTAAGAAGAATGGGGTAGAACGACTGATTTTTATCTTGTCAGCTCGGTTCAACACTCTAACCACTAGGTTACCTGCCACCCCATACTTGGGAGCTTGGCTAGATGGTGCACTGTCCTTCTCTCAGCACATATCTAAGCTGCAGGCTAAAGTTAAATCTAGACTTGGTTTCCTCTATCGTAATCGCTCCTCTTTCACCCCAGCTGCCGAACTAACTGTGATTTATAGAACGAAGGTAAGGGTGCTCTCGAGTGGCTAGATGTTCTTTACCATTCAGCCATCAGATTTGCCACCAATGCTTCGTATAGGACACATCACTGCACGCTATACTCCTCTGTAAACTGGTCATCTCTGTATACCCGTCGCAAGACCCACTGGTTGATGCTTGTTTATAAAACCCTCTTAGGCCTCACTCCCCCCTATCTGAGATGTCTACTGCAGCCCTCATCCTCCACATACAACACCCATTCTGCCAGTCACATTCTGTTAAAGATCCCCAAAGCACACACATCCCTGGGTCACTCGTCTTTTCAGTTCGATGCAGCTAGCGACTGGAACGAGCTGCAACAACCACTCAAACCGGACAGTTTTATCTCAATCTCTTCATTCAAAGACTCAATCATGGACACTCTTACTGACAGTTGTGGCTGCTTTGTGTGATGTATTGTTGTCTCTAACTTCTTGCCCTTTTTGCTGTTGTCTGCGCCCAATAATGTTTGTACCATGTTTTGTGCTGCTACCATGTTGTGTTGCTACCATGCTGTGTTGTCATGTGTTGCTGCCTTGCTATGTTGTTGTCTTAGGTCTCTCTTTATGTAGTGTTGTGTTGTCTCTCTTGTTGTGATGTGTGTTTTGTCATATGTTTATAGTGCATTTATTTTTTATTTTTAATCCCAGGCCCCTGTCCCCATAGGAGGCCTTTTGCCTTTTGGTAGGCCGTAATTGTAAACAACAAATTGTTCTTAACTGACTTGCCTAGTTAAATAAATTCCTTCTCGGGAGGTGTTGCTATTGTAAATTGGCCTAAAGGCTCAGACACACCGGTAGGATTGTCAAACGTTTGCCTGCCGACAATACTTAGCACCGCTGAACAGAGTGTCGGCAGTCAATCTTGTTTGTGTTCACACAGCAAAGACCTTTAACTCGTCAGCCACTCAGCCTTGTTCATATACTCCAAACCAGAAGGTGGCAGTAGCATTGTTTGGCATTGCATGTCTGTGTGTGTTGTTTTTCTGGTCTAGATTGCCAATGTTAGCTAGCAAGCCAGCTATCTACCAGCGCTAAGGGAGCGGTCGAAATTTACACAATTGTTGCCGTTACCTTGTGGGGAAAATGGGGGAGGGTCATGCTTTTTTGAGTCAGGGGGAGGGTTTAGCATTTTTTAAATTTAGTCCATGGGAGGATCATGTAATTGGTAATGGGTTAAATTTCATATTGCTCAGGGTTTGAGAATTAGTTGTTTGTTGCAGTATCTCGATGTGTGCCCGATGCTGCCCTTCACCCCTGATTCTCTGCTGGGCATGCAATATAAAGTGTGCCTAGTGTGGTCTCAATCAAATGATCCATAACCTACAGGCTATAGGCCTTGGCTATATGAAGAGCATGCTCGGAGAAGCACAGGGAAAAGTTATGTTTCTAAGAAAATGTATTTTCTTCCCAAGTTTTTGCACTGTTGGGATGGTGTACATAAAACTAGGCTGCACTGCATTACACAATGCAATGGATAGGCGTTCCCAATCATGAGCCACGGCCTGCCCTGCTCTTGCTGATGTGAACCTTTTTGTGCTGCCTAACCAATGACTGTGCTGTGTACGGTGACACTTCAGGAGGTGAGTCAAAGGATTCTTCCAGAATTATTTTTTGGGGTCCCAAAAATGATTCAATAACTGTGTGTGCGGACTAGACCTACGGATATCCTGTTCAGTTTGAGAGGGAGAGAGCGAAGATGAGGACTGGAGGTAAGCTTGCTACTGCTATAATAGATTTGAATGAAAACGATATGTTTCATTGCTCATAATGAAGCTATTTATTAGAGTTATTGACCTCATTATAAGTCATATTCAAGTCATTTACATAACTTACATGAATATGAAGCGACAGCCACGGAGATGGACAGCGCATGGGTGCTGAAAGTATGCTAATTCCAGAAGGCCTAATTCATTTAAACAGTCTTCATTTTAATTTGACTTTTGGCTGCTACCAACAAGAGGGCTCTGTGTCGGAGCCTATTTCTTCCTATTCCAGAAATAAGAGGTAGACCTACCAGTTTGACAGACTAAATTATAGTCTACCATCCATGGACTTTGTCAGCCAATCACTTCAGTGACCATGCACTCCTTAAATATCAGTGTCAGTGAAGAGCTTGCTGTGTTAAGTTAAAACCAGCTCGAATTGAGAAGTTATGTGAGGGTGTTGGGGGTTTTGTTAAAGAAAATGGCATAGACCTACCCCTTGTTAGCATAAGAATTAGAAAAAAATGTCATGGACCTGATTATATAGCGCAATCTATAACGGCACTTTAGTCTGCAGTTCTTTATGCTAGAAACAAGCTGTAAAATGACGGAGAACAACTCAGATGCATATGTGATATTTTTGATTTGCCTCTATGACATTCAGAGGCTGCGCTACAACATTCTATAGCCGAGGAGACACAAACTGTACTTTGCTTGGGATGTAATGTGCTATTCTGTCACTAATTGACGTTCGACATTTCAAAAGGCTATTAAGCAAAAAACTAACTCTAAATCAGTCATGAGCAAGCCAGGTAGCCTAAGAATGAAGGAAAATTAATCATTTAGGCTATATCATTATTATTTTAAGGCTATAGTCTGCCATTTAAGAAATCAATTGTGAAGCATTTGTGACATGCTTCAGGCTGGCAGGAGCACTCAGCATTTCAACAACACATCAACAACAGTACTTCAACAACATGCCTATAAATTTCTCATTTAGGCGGTATAAAATTATGTCAAAAATAATAATTACTCAGAATAAAATAATAATGAAATGGAAAAATGCCTTATTAGGCTATACAGTGCCTTTGAATTCCCTTTTCTTCTTTGGTTTGAGGATCATGCGGTGAGGTACAGTATTAATGCCTAGTTTGTTCATTTAGCCTAGCAGATGCTTTTATATCCCCATACCTAAATTACTGTCAACACAAATCTATTTTGTAACAACAATGTCATGAAAACAAGTTGAAAAAATATGTGAACGCTACACGTGCCTATAGGCCTACCTGATAATATGTGGCTGCTGTGTTAAACAACGACTGGCTTGTCTCGACTTCAGTGATGATCAGATACTTCGGTTGTAATTGGTTCTGTTGAGCTCAACTTTTACTGTTGATAGACAACTTTATCGCTATTCCAAAATACATCCTCTATCCTATCCTCCTAATAGTTTGTATAGAAATCAAAATATCTCTGGTGGTGCAACATGCGCTCATTTGTTGTAATGCTCTGTTGTGCTATTAAAAACGATTCTGCTTGTCTTCAGTCACGTAAAATGATGTAGAATTGAATGAAATGCATTAATAAAAGCAATTTTTTTCTCGGACTGCAAAGATGATATATTTATGCAGTGCTTGTCCACGGTGGTCTGCGAATCCACAGCCTTCTGGCTACTTTGCCATGTAATGCTTACAAAACTAAGAACAATTTCTAAAACTGCATATCTAAGCTTCTGGTCTCCTACGAGTGAGGGTAAATGGTAGGCATGTTCTCTGCTATCCACTATGTTTTAATTATCATTTTAGGTATAGGGGAGGGTCACTTGTTTTTTTTTCAAGCATTCAGGGAGGGTCGGGTAAAATATATTTTACTGAAGAGCTGGCCATCCATTTTAATTTCAGATAGGTCCGATTTTCTCCAGGTATCCCTCATTATAAATAACGTACAGTCCATAATGTTGCAATTGTGGTAAAAGGCCCTTGTTGATATTAACCAGATGTGCACACCTAGATAACTAGCTAGAAAGATGACAGGGAAACCATTAATTCACTCTCCATAATCGCATACAGCCCATAGATACATTGTTTTGCTAGCTGGCTAATGTTAGTTAAATGGTTAGCATGATTCGCTAGTTAGTATCAAATCAAGTTTTATTTAAACAGCACATTTCAGGCATTGAATGCAACGCAATGTGCTTCACTGGAAAAAAAATGAATAAAAACAATTATAATTAAAATGGAAATATTTACTATACAACATTGTAATGAATAGTCAGGGAGAAAACGGTGTACATTCACGCCCAGAGTGTGGCAGGTGTTTATTTCGCAGAAGGCAGGAATCGTGGTCACAGGCAGGCAATGGTCATACACAGGTAGGCAATGGTCATACACAGGTAGGCAATGGTCATACACAGGTAGGCAATGGTCATACACAGGTAGGCAATGGTCATACACAGGCAGGCAATGGTCATACACAGGCAGGCAATGGTCATACACAGGTAGGCAATGGTCATACACAGGTAGGCAATGGTCATACATAGGTAGGCAATGGTCATACACAGGTAGGCAATGGTCATACACAGGTAGGCAATGGTCATACACAGGTAGGCAATGGTCATACACAGGTAGGCAATGGTCATACACAGGCAGGCAATGGTCATACACAGGTAGGCAATGGTCATACACAGGTAGGCAATGGTCATACACAGGCAGGCAATGGTCATACACAGGTAGGCAATGGTCATACACAGGTAGGCAATGGTCATACACAGGCAGGCAATGGTCATACACAGGTAGGCAGTGGTCATACACAGGTAGGCAATGGTCATACACAGGTAGGCAATGGTCATACACAGGTAGGCAATGGTCATACACAGGTAGGCAATGGTCATACACAGGTAGGCAATGGTCATACACAGGCAGGCAATGGTCATACACAGGTAGGCAATGGTCATACACAGGCAGGCAATGGTCATACACAGGTAGGCAATGGTCATACACAGGTAGGCAATGGTCATACACAGGTCGGCAATGGTCATACACAGGCAGGCAATGGTCATACACAGGTAGGCAATGGTCATACACAGGCAGGCAATGGTCATACACAGGCAGACAATGGTCATACACAGGCAGGCAATGGTCATACACAGGTAGGCAAACAGGCAGGTGAATCAAAACTAGGACTGAAGGCTCGTTCTCACAAACAAGCTATTAAAACGATTAGTAGAGTCAAAACAAACAATACCTCACAAAGGTACAAACAGAATGAACGGAACTAAATAAGGAGCTGATGAGACCAGGTGAGTAACTAACACAGGTAAAATCAATGAACAAAAATGCAAGACAGGGCTACGTTCAAGAACACAAAGAAACACGGCTACGTTCAAGAACACAACAAAACAGAACACAAGGTTGACTAAGAAAATAAATACAGAACCTTACAAACATAAGAAGATAAAAAAACTAAAGAATTAAAATAAAAACTGAATGACTAAAAAGCAAAGGTGTGTTTTAAGATCCAGTGTTGCCTGAGGGGTCAGGTTCTCTGGCAGGGTATTCCAGAGGCTGCCTCTCCAAGCCTCTAGTAACTGTAAGCTGTTGTGCTACCTAGGTAAAGACACTGCATTGACTCTCAGCAGGCAGCTCAGGGAGCTGCTTCATGGAAATAAATCCATTGTGATTTAATTATAATGTTACTAGCTACAGTGGCCAGACTTGGAGGAAGTATGTTGTGTTTTGTGCGTTGTGTCTGTGCACTTAGCTACCATTATTGTTGGGGCTTATTAAGATTTTCGCCATACCCTGTAATTACACCTGCAACCCTGTACATGTGACTATTAAACTTCTAATCTAATCATGATCCTATATATTGCATATGAAGTGTGACTGGCTCATTTAGCAAGCTGTAAAGGGGTGGATGATGTCACCGGGAAAAAAAATGTTTTTTTCTACTTTCGGCTACACTTGTGCTCTCTGATTGTCTCAGGGAAGAAATGGCTCTCTACCGATGGCATACCGTTTGACCATGAAGAAACGGAAGAGAATGTCGTCAGTCAAACGCCACCGGGTCCATATAGCACACCGGAACAAACGAAGAACGGTGCAGTGTTCCTGGCAACTTCAGCTTGCGTTAGTTAATGAAAGCACTGGCCAAACCACAGGACACGACCAGGCCTACCTGAGCCACAGAGCTCTCCTCCTCCATTTTGAACAATCAAGGTTTTGCAGGGTGGAGGGATTTTCTCCTACGCAGAACACACATTTATTGAATGATTATTGTAAAGTACACTGGAGTTGAGTGTGATATCTGCAAGAAGGGAAGGCTATGTAATGTGAATGGGTTTTGAAAAGTTCAAGAGCGTTGGGCCAGTAACTGAAAAGTCACTGATTTGAATCCCTGAGCTGACTATGTGAAACATCTGCCAATATGCCCTTGAGCAAGGCACTTAACCTTAATTGCTCCTTAAATAAGAACATCTGAATAAGAACATCTGTTAAATGATTAAAATGTAAATGTAAAAATCAAGTGAACGCAAATGTTATCTTTTGCTAGTCTTTTTTCTTCATCTTTATATTCAATACTGGGATACTCCCTGTCACGTTCTGACCTTTATTTCCTTTGTTTTGTCTTTATTTAGTATGGTCAGGGTGTGAGTTGGGGTGGGCAGTCTATGTTTGGTTTTCTATGTTGGTTTTTGTGTTCAGCCTAGTATGGTTCTCAATCAGAGTCAGGTGTCGTTAGTGTGTCGTTAGGTGTCGTTAGTTGTGAGAATCATACTTAGGTAGCCTGGGTTTCACTGTTGGTTGGTGGGTGTTTGTTTCCGTGTGAGTGTTTGTCGCCACACGGTACTGTTTTGGTTTTCATTTTCATCACATCGTTTATTGTTTTGTATTTCAGTGTTCAGTTCATTTTTATTAAATCGTCATGAACACTTACCACGCTGCATCTTGGTCCGATCCTTACTCTTCAGACGAAGAGGAAATCTGCCGTTACACTCCCAGATATGTCTTGATCCCCGACAACACAGGAAAAGTTTTCAAATGTTAACTGGGAAATTTGGTATTCAAACAACAACAACGTGGTCACACCACCATTCCACTGAGGGAAAAAATCAGCTGAAACATGACATTATGGCGATGTCAATGACATGCTGTGGTGGGAGAAGCAGGTCAATCCCACCTCATAATACTTGCATCAACAACTTGGGAGGCTCTCTTTTGTCGTCGTGGCCTGTCTTCTTAAAAAAAATTCTGAGTTGTTTCACAGAAAGACCAGTGCATCCCAAATGGCACCCTAATCATGGTATAGTGTACTACTTTTTACTTGGGCCCATAGGGCTCTGGTCAAAAGTAGTGTACTATATAAGGAATAGGGTGCCATTTGGGATGCAGACACCACCAGCTACTGTACTATTCAGCTAGGTGCCGACTGGCCACCTGGGTATGATTTGGTATGCAGTGTTTTCTCCTGCTCCTGTCTGGCTGTTGTTGGTTAAATTAAATATTGAAATGGTTGTTGTATAATTCTGCCTAGGGTCACTGATTCTCCCTTGTCCTGAGTCAGACATCAGCTCTCCAACAACTGGTCCTAGGTTGCATCCAATGGTACCCTATTCCCTATGTAGTGCATTACTTTTGACCAGAGCCCTATGTGTCCTTGTAAAAAGCAGTGCACTACATAGGGAATAAGGTGCTTGGGACCTTGATTTGCTCTCCAATCTTGGCAAGAAGGCTGCCCATAATTAATACACACGAGCAGTTTTGTCTGAAAATGGACCAAGTTATGTTACACTAACTGGAGTGTTTTTCTGTAATCATTAATATTTCATTTTCCAGTCCATTTTTTGGGGGGTAGTACAGTAGACAAGTAGCCTGGTCCCAGGTCTGTTTGTGCTGTGTAGACAACTCTTTCCATTGGCTGTACAGCACACAGCACAAACAGATCTGGGACCAGGCTAGAGTTGGCTACAAAGCACAGACGGATCTGTACCGAGTTTGATAAATGCTGCTCTAGGGCTGTGAGTGAACCCATGTCCTCATAATAAGCTATTTGGCACCATCTAGTGGATTAAAGCCTTCACGTCTTCAGTACAGAAATGCATCCAACTCTGGCAGCAGTGGAGGCTGTGGGAGGAGCTATAGGAGGACAGCCTCATTGTAATGGCTGGAATGGAATCGCTGGAACGGAGTCAAATACGTGGTTTCCATATTTTTTATGTGTTCGATACAGTTCAATTATTCCATTCCAGCCATTACATTGAGCCCATCCTCCTACAGCTCCTCCCATCAGTCTCCACTGCCCTGCAGTACTTCCGTACTCTAAAATAGTGACTCACATGTACATGACATCCATATGGTGACAGTAACTTAACAAACATTATGTACACTCAATAAAGCTGTCATCAGCCCTTCAATTAATAGGGTATCAGGTGACAGAAAAACATTGTGTAGGTGTCTTTAAAAAAAATTAAGCCTTTCCTCTATATCAAGTGTAATATTTCAGAGACTGCCATTGATGTTGCTTTAGGTTTCAGTTTCTGATGTGTCTCTGACACTCATGCCCTAGGGACTGTTCTCTGGGAAATTCACCCAGCATCAGGTAGCTATGTCCCAAATGACACCATATTCCCTGTATTGTGCAGTACTTTTGACCAGAGCATAGGGACTAGGGAGCCATTTGGAACGCATCCAGGTAGAGTGAATCCAAAGACAACGCCAACCACCAATCATTATCTGCCTGGCAGCATTATAAGACACACACACACACAAACACACACACACACACACACACACACACACACACACTTTGGTGTGATTTATTTGATGCTCCTGATGGATCTGTTAGCCTCTGGTGATGGGAGTGCAGGGGAATCAATGCAATGTTCTTTAGGAAGACAGGAAAGGGAAGGATAGTAGTCCAGCACAGGATTCAAAACACTGGCCATGTCTGTGAACATTGTGACCTCTATGTAGACAGATATTTACCAAAGGTAAGCTACTGTAAAAAATAAAAATGACTTATTAAAGACATTGGAGAAAGTATGTGAGCTGCTGCTGGTACCACTATTTGCCAAAAAGTAATGGTACAATTTAGCTGAGGAAAGACAGAGTAGCTAGTTTGATGTCCTTTGCACTTTGACAGAGGTACTAGGGCTATGAAAACATGTATCAGGAAAAAAGGTTGCAAGGTTTTTTGTTTTTGAGGTTAATGTTTTTATTTTCTTGTTCATATCTCCTAGAACTTTTTTCAATTACAAAAGTAGAAACAGAATGTTTGCCGTAGCCTACGTCCTCACTTCAGTTGTTGTGAAGAGGAAATTCAGCAGGTCTCGGAAGGAAGTCAGAAGTTGAAAAAAATGCTTCTTTATTGTTATTTCATTCAATTTATTTCATTCAAGACGGATTTATGCAGAATGCAGTTACATTTAAAACTAAATTGTTTTAAGTAAAAACAATGAATTTCGCAGCTTTGCAGGTTTAACAGTCAGAGATGGAGGCTTTTATATTACAGCGACCTTAACCCAACACCTAGCGACCTCATCAAGGGGTTCAGACCTCTTGGTTAAGGTGTTGCCCTGACAAACGCTGGAACTGGTTTTGAGTCCTGGTCAGAGCTACCCCTGGAATTTGCTACCTTGGTGTGGGATGGGCTAGAGAGGTGTGTACGTGCAAGGGATTTGGTGTAGAGAACCGTGGGGACATGCTCTCCTAAAGGAAGGGGGCAATGTAATGACTTTAACACAACACCTTGCAACCTCATCAAGAGGTTTGGACCTCTTGGTGTAACGGTTCAGGTGTTGGCTTGACAGTTGCTGGTCCCAGGTTCAAATCCTGAGCCAGTTGCTGGTCCTAGGTTAAAATCCTGGTCGGGGCAACTACCCACCCGAATTCACTAATATATTTTCTCATGTTCAGGGACCAATCACAATGGGAATACAAAACAACATGTGATGTTAATGAAGTTCAAAAATCTCATAAATTGTTTTTAGAGGTAAACTGATCAATAGATTGTGGGTACATCGTGTTGTACTTTTCAATGGAAGGAGATCATTTAGAAAAAATATATATAACATCCTCCTTAATTTCTCTATCTGTAAAACCCAACCCTGGCGAAGGCTAAGGGCCAAAACAAGTTGACTCTTAACAATTAAAAAGCAGTTTAATCAATGATTGCTAATATTCAGTGAGTCTTGTTGTATTGTCTATCCTACTGGTAAAAACATGTTTTACAGATTATAGGCCGATATCCTCTATAAATAAACATTATTCCATAATACGACCCAATCCAAACAGCAGGTGGCAGTACTGGTACATTAATTGTTTTAGGCTTGTGTTTTTCCTTCCCAAACACTGAAAGGGATTACCTCATAATCAGGGAAAACCCTGTTCATGACGCCTTGTGCTCGACAGAGGGCTCTTCGCGGTGCCACATATCTCAGAATACAGCAATTCCCCCTCCTGAGCTTTTGCGGCTCTATAACGCATACAAATGACATTTTTCCACCGAACAGTTGATTTTGATAAGCGCACCAACTACTAGAGCTGTCAATTATACTTTTTAAGAAGAGAGAGAGACATAAATGTTGATGTCCACTGACAGCAAGGCTGTTGTCGATAATACTTGAGCCAAACTGCAACGACTAGAAAAGGTCGTTTGAAAGGATAGTCTGGATGGAAAACAAGGCTCCTGTCCTTCCTCAAGAAAACTGACAAGCAATAGTCTGAATTCAAGGTAACCTGGATACATTACATCATGTTGTTACAATGTAAATGTTACAGATTAGCTGTGCATGTTGTTTGGACGCAGCTGTTACGTGTTGTTACAATGTAACAAACAACACATATCGAGGCAGTCTGTGCTCTGCTTGCGTCAACGGAATGTTAATTTTGTTTGGTTTATGATGTGTTTTGCGTGTTGTGGTCTGCTTTTTGTATTTTTTTTAAATGTTTATAAAGGATTCTTATATTCCCTTAAGGGATGTAGGCTATAGCTGTCATGGAATGGTTTGTGAAGTAGGAAACTGAACTACACTACAATGATGTCTGTGGAGGTAGGCTGCACATACACTTAACAATTCCCAGCATGGCTCTTATCCGATTCAGTAGATCAGGGGTATTTCCTTGCACAGGGACCCCTCCCAGGCAAACAGGTGACCAGGGACCCGTCCCAGGCAAACCGGCGACCAGGGACCCCATGATAACTTAGCAAACTATTTTCTCATCATCAAGTGAATGATAATGGCAAGGAGAAATAATCAACATTTTTAAATAAATAGATTTGGTACATAGTTTTTAATTATTTTGACATCCTGACATTATAATTGGAAGAGGGGGTATAAACTATAACATAGCCTAGAAAGAAAGATACACTACTTGAACAAAAGTATGTGGACACCTGCTCGTTGAACATCTCATTCCAAAACCATGGGCATTAATATGGAGTTGGTTCCCCCTTTGCTGCTATAACAGCCTCCACTCTTCTGGGAAGGCTTTCCACTAGATGTTGGAACATTGCTTTGGAGACATGCATCCATTCAGCCACAAGAGCGTTAGTGAGGTCGGCACTGATGTTGGGCAATTAGGCCAGGCTCGCAGTCAGCGTTCCAATTCATCCCAAAGGTGTTCGATGGGGCTGAGGTCAGGGCTCTGTGCAGGCCAGTCAAGTTCTCCCACACCGTTCTGTATGGACCTCGCGTTGTGCACATGGGCATTGTCATGCTGAAACAGGAAAGGGCCTTCCCCAAACTGTTGCCACAAAGTTGGAAGCACAGAATCGTCTAGAATGTCATTGTATGCTGTAGCTTTAAGATTTCCCTTTACTGGAACTAAGAGGCCTAGCACGAACCATGAAAAACAGCCCCAGACCATTATTCCTCCTTCACCAAATTGGCAGTTGGCACTATGCATTCGGGCAGGTAGCGTTCTCCTGGCAGCCAAACCCAGTTTTGTCCGTAGGACTGCCAGATCGTGAAGCGTGATTCCACTGCTCCAGAGTCCAATGGCGACGAGCTTTACACCACTCCAGCCAACACTTGGCATTGCACACGGTGTTCTTAGGCTCTATGTACAGCTGCTCGGCCATGGAAACCTATTTCATGAAGCTCCCGACAAACAGTTCTAGTGCTGATGTTGCTTCCAGTGGCAGTTTCAAACTCGATAGTGAGGTTGCAACTGAGGATAGCCGATTTTTACATGCTTCAGCACTTGGCGGTCCCGTTCTGTGAGCTTGTGTTCCTACCACTTCACGGCTGAGATGTTGTTGCTCCTAAACGTTTCCACTTCACAATAACAGCACTTACAGTTGACCAGGGCAGCTCTAGCAGAGCAGAAATTGACAAACTGACTTGTTGGAAAGTTGGCATCCTATAACAGTGCCACGTTGAAAGTCACTGAGCTCCTCAGTAAGGCCATTCTGCTGCCAATGTGGAGATTGCACGGCTGTGCTCAATTTTATACACCTGTCAAAATGGGTTTATTCCGTTGTTGCTGGCGATATTCATAAAAACATTGAACAAATAAATAAATTGTCACTTTAAAATATTGTAGAACCCCTGCAGTACCTTGACCCCCGGTGGAATACCCCTGCAGTACCTTTACCCCAGGTTGAATACCCCTGCAGTACCTTGATCCCCGGTTGAATACCCCTGCAGTACCTTGATCCCCGGTTGAATACCCCTGCAGTACCTTGACCCCCGGTTGAATACCCCTGCAGTACCTTGACCCCCGGTTGAATACCCCTACAGTACCTTGATCCCCGGACGAATACCCCTGCAGTACCTTGATCCCCGGTTCAATACCCCTGCAGTACCTTGATCCCCGGTTGAATACCCCTGCAGTACCTTGACCCCCGGTTGAATACCCCTACAGTACCTTGACCCCCGGTTGAATACCCCTACAGTACCTTGACCCCCGGTTGAATACCCCTACAGTACCTTGACCCCTGGTTGAATACCCCTGCAGTAGATACTTTTGGGGGGGACTCATAGGACATCACCTCCATGGCAGCACAGTGAACCCACCTTAATTGTGTCAAACTGTTCTTGAACAACACCCTTGTTTCTTCAAAGTCAATGTTCTCTTTTCCCTATTTTTTGTTAAATGCTCATTGTTTATCATAATATCAGTCAGCAATTGAAGATCAGGCCAAATTAGTTTTTTTTTCATGTTGTTGTGAATATGAATTGGCAAGCCTAAAGAGCCTATGTAGGATAATGTCAACCAAATAATTCTGCTGACGTACAGTAGTGGGCATTGCTTGTATAACCCTCTGCAGGAGGTGATTCATGTTTTGTAAATGTACAGGCTTAGTGCCGTGGGCTTTGGCTTGTTCTGGCCTTATATGATGAGAACCAGTCTGAAAGAAAGTAAGGATGTGTGTCCCAAATATCACTGTATTTCCTACATAGTAGTGTACTACTTTTGAACAGAGCCCTATGGGCCCTAGTCAACAGTTGTGCACTGCACTATAGTGAATAGGGTGCCATTTGGGAGCTACCTTCCTGGAGGTTTTCACTCCAATCTCAACTGTAACTAACCTGACTCAGCTTATCAACCAGTTAATTATTAGATTATTAGGGGGCGGCAGGGTAGCCTATTGGTTAGAGCGTTGGACTAGGAACCGGAAGGTTGCAAGTTCAAACCCCCCTGCCTGAACAGGCATTTAACCCACTGTTCCTAGGCTGTCGTTCTGCCCCTGAACAGGCATTTAACCCACTTGCCTAGTAAAATATAAATAAAACAATTTAGGTATGTTAGATTTGGGTTGGAGCGAAAACCTACAGGATGGAAGCTCTTTGGGGAAAGAGTTGGAGAGCCCTGGGCTAGAACATGGTGATTATGGTGTTTTCCCTATGGCTATTTGTCATTCTTACCAGTCCAGTCACTCACAACCAGTGGAGAGGAGATACATTCCTCAAATCAGCCTCATTGTGGGTAACACTTAATTGAACACTTAGGAAGTTTGAGGTAAAATAGTGCACTATTTAGGGAATAAGGTTCCATTTAGGACGCACATCATGATTTGTCATTATATCGTTACATCATGTCCCACCAGCCAGTGAAGTAACACAGCCCCTTACATTGTATGGCCCAGTGGGCCGAGCTTCTGAGTTAGAAGGCTCCTTTAGCCTCCACTGTGATCAGACAGGCCTAGTAGCTGCTTGACAGGCCTAGTAGCTGCTTGACAGGCCTAGTAGTCTGCAGACACAGAAAAGCCTCTTGACCCACCAGCCTAGTCTGACTGAAGGTATACTGAAGGTACAGCTGTCCAACCAAGTCTTTGATATGGGATTGTTACTTCAGTAGCAGCAATGACCCAAATATTGTAACAGTTTAAAAATATATATTATGTCTCTCTTTGCACAGTATTTAGATCCTGAATTGTCTGAAAAAACTCCATGATACCTATATAGCAAGCAGATCCATTTTTACCTCATGTTCACCTTACCTATCCACAGCTCCCATTGGGTTTGAACATACAACTACTGTGTGCCCCCTCTCTCTGAATCCCTCTAACAACCACCACACAGGTCCAGAACCTAGCTCTGGTCCAGGCCGTTATGTGCGGCTTGCTGGCGCTGAAGGCTCCTAGTGCCCTGGACCAGAGCTAAGGAGAACCATTCTGGGTTGAGAGTGGAGAGGGCAAGGTACAGCTGGATTAGTGTAAATGGAGCTGAAGAATGTTTCTTTCATGAGTAGTGAGACGGGCCTGTAGGCCAGGCCAGGGTTCCAGTGCTGAATCCAGAACACTATGTGCCTGCCAGGCAGCTGGCTCCCAGTCTTCCTGCCCACAGCATAGCCGCACAGTACACTCTCCCCAGGCCAAGCTAGCCACAGCCACACACAGAGAGGTTTGTCTGTCTGCAGACAGCAGCAACCTGCTCTCTCTGCCCAGTGCACTGCCCTGTCAGGACAGACCCGTAGATAAAAATCCCAGAGCTGGCAGGAGACCGCTCATTCAGTAGAAAGCCATACGGTTGGTGAGGTTAGATGGACAGCACTGTTAGCTTTTGATGTGGTACATTCATATGAATGGTTTAGGAACTAATCTCTCATAACGTGAACATTATTTGGTTCTGGGTGCCAAAATTAGAACAGGTTCTTCTAGCTCCCCTATCTCTGTTAGTTATCTGAATTCTGCATCTGAGATCAGAAGTGTCCGTTCTTACTAGGACCGGGTCTACTCCATAGCTGTGATGGTACTTCAAGGGTAAGTCTTCATAAGGATTTCTGTCTGATCAATGTATGATCAGTTCAGAAGCATTGATTGTATGTGTGGTGATGGTGAATGCTGATATATGTGGTAATCCAGGAAATGTTAAGAGATTTAATTTGTGTTCTATTCTGCTTTTACTCTTTTGTTCTGTTAGTGAACCTTGTGTCCTCTGGTAGACTGGAAGTAACTTCAGTCACATGTCATGCCTGCAGGTGGAATGTGATGGGCTTAGTCCCTAATTTGTATTTGTATGTGTTAAAAGTAGTGCACTAAGTAGGGAATAGTGTGCCATTTGGAACGTAACCATGGTGTCATACTTTACAAGTAAACATGGTAAGTTTTCACAAAGTAAGTCCTCTAAGCATCTTAAAGATGTCTGTGTGACTGACTGTGAAGAAATCCAGCGGAAAGTGAGAAATCCATCCAGCCCACGCCAGCTGTTGAATTTATGATTCATGTCAAGTTCAGCTTTAGCTCATTTGCACCTAGCAAACTTTTGTCTGACAGTAGGCTACATTTATATGCACTGATAGCAAAACGCTTAGCTCACTGTTCAGTCTGCATTCAGTGATGAAATACACTAAACCATTCTCCATGTAAAGGTAGTGAAAACATTGCATCCCCTTATAGTCAGAGTGTTTAAAAACCTTTGTTTGGCCATAAAGCACTGTCCTCATTATCCAATGGCCATAAAAGGGATTTAGTTCAAATATACATTTTCATTCCATGGTGTGTGGCCTCTTTCATCTCTAGCAGTAACCAGACAGGAAGACTTTGAGTCACCTGCTTGCTTCACCATAACAAACACCGCTACAGTACATAGCCTATATTCTTCTGATTTGATAGGCACCTTGAGAAAACACAAATTGTTGGGGATTGTAAGTGATCACTAATCCCCCTTTATCCCCAACCAAGCATTTGTCTAATCTGGTGATCACTAATCCCCCTTGATCCCCAACCAAGCATTCGTCTAATCTGGTGATCAATAATCCCCCTTGATCCCCAACCAAGCATTCGTCTAATCTGGTGATCAATAATCCCCCTTGATCCCCAACCAAGCATTAGTCTAATCTGGTGATCAATAATCCCCCTTGATCCCCAACCAAGCATTCGTCTAATCTGGTGATCAATAATCCCCCTTGATCCCCAACCAAGCATTCGTCTAATCTGGTGATCAATAATTCCCCTTGATCCCCAACCAAGCATTCATCACTTAAACCAAGCATTCATCTAATCTGGTAAGTGTTTGTGTCCAGCTAGCTAAGTGGATCATGTCATTCACATGAAATGACATTCCATCTGATAGAGGCTCATCACTAATGTGGCGTTAATATATGAAGTATCTATTGCTCATAGACATGCATGTACTCATGTATATACCGTACATGCATATGTTTGTGTTTATTGTATAGACTAATGCTACACCACTGGTATTGATTCCTGAAAGGGGTATGCTGTATAGGGTTATATTAAGGCATTTCCCTATCCTCTTCCCAATTCCAATCTCTAAATACTGTGAATTTAAGTGAACTTGTCTTTCAGCTCTCCTAGTAGCCTCACCATTGCATGTCCCCCCCCCCCCCCCCTCCCAGCATGCCTATATCCTGCCTGTGTGAATGGGGCCTTTAGGATTCAGCAGGCAGGGTGCCAGTTGTGTCTCGTGCCAACAACAGGAAATGCTGCGGTTTCCTCAGGCTGCTGTCACTTCCTTTCCTTGGCTCCCGGGTCCAGGACTCAGTAGAAGGCTACGGTAGCATCCCAAATTGCATCCTATTCACTATTTAATGCACAACGTTTGGCAATAGGGTTCTGGTCAAAAGTAGTACACTATATAGGGAAAATAGGGTGCCATTTGGGATTCAGACTATGTTTGGGGCTGGGCTATAATCTTGGAAAGGATAGAATAGGAATGAATCCCTTTCTAATGTTATCACTTCATTGTAAACAGTACTGGAGAAGAATACATTTTAGATGAGAAGAGCATGTTTGTTTAGAAATATAGGCTGAGCACTGAGCACAAAGGGAGGAACAGTCATATTTCCTCTTGTGAACTGAACACATTTTCTTTGTGTCCAGAAAGGCACCCTATTCCTTATATAGTGTACTACTTTTGACCAGACACCTATTGGTATTGGTCAAAAGTAGTGCACTAAATAGGGAATAAGGTGCCATTTGGGACGTAACCCCTATACCACTGCCTCTCCTCTCGTCCTGGGGCCAGCCTGTCACTCACTACTAACTCACTGGCCACGTCCATGTATTATAAACACATACTGTACTGTGTTTCTTAACTGTACCTCTCCCTTTTCCCTCCACTCCCTTTCTCGTTTCCTCTAGTATTGTGTTCTCAATTTAATGTTTCAGCTTGCTCTCTCCTCCCTCTCTATTTCCCCCTCTCCCTGGCATGCAGTACAGTAGTAGTGTGTATTGTACCAAGGCCGAGCAGATGGAGCAGTGCTGTTCCTGGTGTAGGGAGGGCAGGTGATGTAATCAATGCAGACCTCTCTCTCTCGCGCACTCTTTTTTCTCCGTCTGTCTCTTTCTCTCTCACTCCATCTTTTCCTCTCGCTCGCTCTTTCTCTCTCCCCATAACTCTCTCTCCATATTTCTCTATCTACCTTGCATTCTCTTTGTTTCTCTGTCCCTATATGTCCCTCTATAATTTATTCAATTCAAAAGGCTTTATTGGCATGAGAAACATAGTTTATTAGGTACACCACCCTGTTCACAAAAATTATTCGCTCCTACAGACAGTGAGTCACGTGGCCATGGCTTGCTATATTAAGCAGGCATCAAGGCATTCAGTTACTGTTCGATTGAACGTTAGAATGGGCAAAACAAGTGACCTAAGTGACTGACGGGGTATGATCATCGGTGCCAGGTGCGGCGGTTCCAGTATCTCAGAAACGACCTGCCTCCTGGGCTTTTCACGTACGACAGAGTCTACGGTTTACAGAGAATGGTGCAACAAACAAAGAACATCCAGTCAGCAGCAGTTCTGTGGCCAAAAACAGCTTGTTGATGAAAGGTCGAAGGAGAATGGCAAGAAACCTGCAAAATAACAGGCGGTCCACAAACAGGCAAATAACAGTGCATTACAACAGTGGTGTGCAGAACGGCATCTGGGAATGCAGAACTCCCCGGTCCTTGTCACGGATGGGCTATTGCAGCAGACAACCACACCGGGTTCCACTCCTATCAGCTAAACACAAGAAGCAGCAGCTCCAGTGGGCACAACAAAAGGGAAGACCACACATTACTTAAATGTAAAAAAGGAACACATTTAAACTAAATAATAAATACAAAAATGTTGTATGGTGAGAACTTTGCGCACCACCGTGAAAGGACCCGTGAAATTAGCCTGAAAAGGAGAACCTACAATAGGTAACAGAGCTAAAACCTGGTCACCAGGGCTAAATTGTCTATGTTCAGACCGACTGTCATAAATATTCTTCATCTTTACTTGTGCAATTTCCAGTTTCTCTTTTTCAATTTCACTAGTAGAGGGCAGTCTATTACGAAAACCATTGACATAATCAAGCACATTTAGTGGTGGCTCTATTGTTCCGCAGCTGTCCTGCAACACAGCCAGAGGGCCACGTGCCGCATGTCCAAAAAACAAATAATTTGGACTAAATCCTTTACTCTCCTGACAACTTCTGGCAAACAGTTCCTTCAAAGATGGGTCATCCTGCTGTTCCTTCAACAAATCATCACAAGAAACAGATGGAGATGTTCAGGCAAAGGCTGGTCAAACGGTTCTGTAACAGACAGAATTATATTCAGTTACTGACACCTCACGGCTCATGGCACGTGTCACTGCACAAGCTGGATAGATAACAGGACTATCTGGAGAGTTCTTACTCCTCACTAGCAGGGAGAACAGGGGTCTGACTCCTCAGGAGCAGGGAGGACAGGGGTCTGACTCCTCAGGAGCAGGGAGAACAGGGGTCTGACTCATCAGGAGCAGGGAGAACAGGGGTCTGACTCCTCAGGTGCAGGGAGAACAGGGGTTTGCTGTGTAACCACAAGGTGGTGGCACCCCAACCCAGACCTCTACACCAGCTAACTGGTTACCAAGAATGAGACCAATACCCTGAACTGTTAGTTGAGGATGCACCAACACAAACCTTTCACAAGATCTGAGTCAAGTTTCAATGTATGCACAGGCACAGGAAAAACAAACAACCCCATCCCACAAATGAGTATAGAATCACCTGTATCTGACTCACAAACAAATGATTCCACAGAGCCTGTGTCTCACAAGATTTTGACTTGCACTTTCTCATCCCGTCCTACATGCAAGATATATCCCTCAGAAATGTATGCAGCATAGTCAGAAGCACTGGCTTTTCCAAAAGGATATGCATGCTTCTCAAGCTGAGATACAGTACTTGGACTAAGTGATATAGCTAGGCCAGAAAACTGTTATTTTGACTTGCCACCAGAATTTTTTGCTTTAAGGACAGGACATTCATTTTTGCAGTGTCCCTTTCCTTGACAGTAGTTACATACTCTGTTTAGATCATTTCTACCTCGTATGCCACAATCAACCTTAAAGCATTGATCTGCTCCAAACCTTGAAAACTTTTGGTGAGGGTAGAAGTACTCTAGTACGGGCAGTTTCAGAATGATGACCAGAATCCACAAAAAAAGCTTTTATGGGTCAAGACATACTCATCTGATTGAACTGCTGCCACACAGACTTTTCACCTTGTGCTCACTAATATAAGTTGTGACACGCTCTGGAACTGAATTCTTAAACTGATCAAGTACCACCAGATCAGACAGTTGCTCAAATGTATCTCTGTTACAGAGCACTAACGATTAAACTGAGACACTAAATTACGTACAAATTTTACGTAGGTTTGCTTGTCACCTTTCTTCCAATTTGAAAATGCTGCTTATAAGCCTCATGGATCAATTCGTAGGCTTTTAACAACAAATTTTTCACCGTTTCATAGACCTGAATCTGCTATACTTAACCCTGAACAGGCCTCTTGAGCTTCACCAGTTAACACACACTGTAGCAATAAAGTACGATTTGCATCAGACCAATCTCTAGATTCTGCTACTCGCTCAAAGGGAGAGAAACATGTTTCTTGGTCCTTTTCATTAAACTTAGGAAGTAAATGCACATTTCTTACGTTCTCAGTTGGATAGTTTATTACTGGCAAAACTGATGACTCGTGTCTAAGTTTACCCTCTCTGATTAGGTCTAGTTTATCATTTTGCCAACTCAGTTTGTTTAATCTGCTATTTTTCTAGCAGCATTAACTCGTTGCTCAAAACTTAAACCAGTGACACCTGGTGACACAACTGGAGTAACAAACTGTGGCTCTCGAACAGTTAGGATTCCTTCCTCAACTAGTTTGGCTTTTAGATTGGCCTTCATATTGTTTTTCAATTGCTTACGATCTAATTCAATATTGTAGTGCTCAGCAATCTGTGCCATCTGCTCTTTAGTCCACTGCTCCAAACGTGCTTCAGACGGGCACTCAACTTGTCCACATTATTAGCCTTGATAAACTCAACTAAAGTACCAATTAGACTGTGACAAAAGCCTGTACATAGTGTACCCTGATAATGTGAAGGACAACCAACACAAAATGGACCCTCCCCGGCCCTAGTCTAATTAATATACCCATCTAACTGACTATTTAACCAAAAACCCTAGTCTTTGTGCAAACACTGGCTTTGGGTCAGTCACAGTGGTCAGGTATTCTGTTTAGGACCAAATAACAATATTTTTATCTCGCTCTCTCTCTATTTTGACGACTCTCTCTTTCAGTGTCTCTCTATCTTTCCTCTTTCTTGCTTTCGCTCTATTTTTCTATCTCTCTCAGAAGCCAGGTACAAGCTAGAGAGGAACTATTAACTGACTACCTGATCACCGAATTGTATTCTAGTTTGCTGTTTCATTAACCTGAACTAGTTTTGTTATTTTCTTGGTGCTGGACGTCTCACCATTGGCCTTATCAAGTGAAATACCACAGTCTGAGGTTTCTGTTCCCTTTATGTAAGAGCCACTAGAGGAGATGTGTTGTATTACTGTACAAAAGGTTTGAACTTTAGCTGAACTTTTTTCTTGATTGAGGAGAAATGACTCACGCTCTGCAGTGTTTTAGTGATTCACAAGGGGAGAGATCTCACTTGACTGTACTTGGGTTGGTCTCTGAAAAGGCAAAAGAGCATCCGCAAAGTCAATTTGCCCGCAGACTCAAGAGAAGAGGTGAGAACACCTTTTATAATTCAAATGATCTCTCATGAATTGCCTCTGGTATTTGTATCTATGTAGCTTACATTGTGCACTTAGTCTGTACTCAGCAATAAGTCAATAGCTGTAGGCTAGTAAGACTCCACCTTGGACAGCCTCGAGACATAGAGATGGGTATTGGTTATTTCGCTAGTTGACTTCGGTCCTCTGTAGCTCAGTTGGTAGAACATGATGCTTGCAACACCACGATAGTGGGTTTGATTCCAGTGACCGACCTTATGTAAAATGAATGACTGTAAGTCTCTTTGGATAATAGTGTCTGCTAAATGGCATATATTATATATAATCAGTCAACATTGAAATGACTAAAACCAAATCGAAACTGTGTAGAAATTATATTGGACCTACATTTTTATACAGTAGTCTCTTCACTCTTTCCATGTTGCTAAGAATCATCGAAACGAAAGCTGAATTGTCAGAAGGCGTCAAAAATTCCAAAAACAATGGATAGAGGGCTATTTTTTGCTCATTTTGACAGCGTGGAAATCTAACACATTTTCAGTGTTCTCCTCCAGACCTCGGTGAAGAGCGAATGCGGTCCGTAGGCAACATTTGTTTGACACTTCTGATGCAGAAAGAGGGTGCACACACAACAAATATGAAATACTTATCATACATTTTGTTAGTCTTTACATTTATTGAATTAAATATAGTTCAGCTGTCCCTGACATTTCAGCTGCTGCCTTTCTCAAGGGATGTTGTTGCAAAGGGTTAGAGTGGTAGCTAGCTTGGTAGCTTGTTCATTCTGACTGGTGTAGGTCAGATGTGTTCATTCTGACTGGTGTAGGTCAGATGTGTTCATTCTGACTGGTGTAGGTCAGATGTGTTCATTCTGACTGGTGTAGATCAGATGTGTTCATTCTGACTGGTGTAGGTCAGATGTGTTCATTCTGACTGGTGTAGGTCAGATGTGTTCATTCTGACTGGTGTAGGTCAGATGTGTTCATTCTGACTGGTGTAAATCAGATATGTTCAATCTGCCTGGTGTAGGTCAGACATGTTCATTCTGACTGGTGTAGATCAGACATGTTCATTCTGACTGGTGTAGATCAGACATGTTCATTCTGACTGGTGTAGATCAGACATGTTCATTCTGACTGGTGTAGGTCAGACATGTTCATTCTGACTGGTGTAGATCAGACATGTTCATTCTGACTGGTGTAGGTCAGATGTGTTCATTCTGACTGGTGTAGATCAGACATGTTCATTCTGACTGGTGTAGATCAGACATGTTCATTCTGACTGGTGTAGATCAGACATGTTCATTCTGACTGGTGTAGATCAGACATGTTCATTCTGACTGGTGTAGGTCAGATGTGTTCAATCTGCCTGGTGTAGGTCAGACATGTTCATTCTGACTGGTGTAGATCAGACATGTTCATTCTGACTGGTGTAGATCAGACATGTTCATTCTGACTGGTGTAGGTCAGATGTGTTCATTCTGACTGGTGTAGGTCAGATGTGTTTATTCTGCCTGGTGTAGGTCAGATGTGTTCATTCTGACTGGTGTAGGTCAGATGTGTTCATTCTGACTGGTGTAGGTCAGATGTGTTCATTCTGCCTGGTGTAGGTCAGATGTGTTCATTCTGACTGGTGTAGGTCAGATGTGTTCATTCTGCCTGGTGTAGATCAGACATGTTCATTCTGACTGGTGTAGGTCAGATGTGTTCAATCTGCCTGGTGTAGGTCAGATGTGTTTATTCTGACTGGTGTAGGTCAGATGTGTTCATTCTGACTGGTGTAGGTCAGATGTGTTCATTCTGACTGGTGTAGGTCAGATGTGTTCATTCTGACTGGTGTAGGTCAGATGTGTTTATTCTGACTGGTGTAGGTCAGATGTGTTTATTCTGACTGGTGTAGGTCAGATGTGTTTATTCTGACTGGTGTAGGTCAGATGTGTTCATTCTGACTGGTGTAGGTCAGATGTGTTCATTCTGCCTGGTGTAGATCAGACATGTTCATTCTGACTGGTGTAGGTCAGATGTGTTCATTCTGACTGGTGTAGGTCAGATGTGTTCATTCTGACTGGTGTAGGTCAGATGTGTTCATTCTGCCTGGTGTAGGTCAGATGTGTTCATTCTGACTGGTGTAGGTCAGATGTGTTCATTCTGACTGGTGTAGGTCAGATGTGTTCATTCTGCCTGGTGTAGGTCAGATGTGTTCATTCTGACTGGTGTAGGTCAGATGTGTTCATTCTGACTGGTGTAGATCAGACATGTTCATTCTGACTGGTGTAGATCAGACATGTTCATTCTGACTGGTGTAGATCAGACATGTTCATTCTGACTGGTGTAGATCAGACATGTTCATTCTGACTGGTGTAGGTCAGACATGTTCATTCTGACTGGTGTAGGTCAGATGTGTTCATTCTGACTGGTGTAGATCAGACATGTTCATTCTGACTGGTGTAGGTCAGATGTGTTCATTCTGACTGGTGTAGGTCAGATGTGTTCATTCTGACTGGTGTAGATCAGATGAGTTCGTTCTCTCTCTCAATTCAATTTCGATTCAATTTAAGGGGCTTTGTTGGCATGGGAAACATATCAAATCAAATCAAACTTTATTTTCCACATGCGCCAAATACAACAAGTGCAGACTTTAATGTGAAATGCTTACTTACAAGCCCTAAACCAACAGTGCAGCTCAAGAAGAAGAAATTATTTACCAAGTAAGCTAAAATAAAAAGTAATAATAAAAAGTAACACAATAAGAATAACAATAATGAGGCTATATACAGGGGGCACCGCTACCAAGTCAGTGTGCAGGGGTACAGGCTAGTTGATGTAATCTGTACATGTAGGTGGGGGCGAAGTGGCTATGCATAGGTAACAAACAAACAGCGAGTAGCAGCAGTGTACAAGGGGGGGGGGGGGGGTCAATGTAAATTGTCCGGTGGCGATTTTTATGAATTGTTCAGCAGTCTAATGGTTTGAGGGTAGAAGCTGTTGAAGGGCCTTTTGGTCCTAGACTTGGCGCTCCGGTAAAGCTTGCCGTGCGGTAGCAGAGAAAACAGTCTATAACTTGGGTGACTGGAGTCTCTGACAATTTTATGGGCTTTCCTCTGACACCGCCTATTACAGTGAGGGGAAAAATATTTTCCTCCATTTGGGAATCGCTAAATTAATCGTCCTCCAACAATCTCTGTCTCACTTTCCCGATCAATTTCTTCTAAAATTGTGTGTACATCTGTATATCTAGACTTAGATTTAGCTTTCCCTGACTTAGTCGCCATACTGATTGATATATAAACAGCTGAAGATGCGCTTTACCAAAACAGTGCGGTGCGTAACATGCGTGGCTCCTTCCGGTATGAATCTTCAATGGCGAATGACCCTCTTTACGCCGGAGATTACTACATGGGTTGGTCTTCCAACACATAAACATTACATATTGCCGTTTACCTCAGCTCATTGGCTATCTACCCAGCTAGATTTCAAGACGATCAGTGGTCATTGGGTTAAAATACAGTCAATCAACGAAACAGCGGTCATATCATTCGTGCACAATGATGTCGTTACTTGTTGTCTTCAAATCAGTTTCTTTCAGTCAATATGTCCCGCGAAATGATCCATCAGGTTTGGTTGTGTTACAAACAAACCAGTTGATTGCAATGAAACCAAACATGAATGGAAAAGTCACGTTTGGTGTGTGTATTTACATTGAATGTGTCGTCGAAAATGGAATGAGACGGAATTCACAACACAAGCGGTTCACAAAATGTTCGTGTTAGGCTATAAAAATGGATTTTATCAAACAAAAGACCATTCATTGTGTAACAATGAGCATTGGGATTGCAAACAGAGGAAGATCGTCAAAGGTAAACTATTTATTTTATTGCAGTTTGGGATTTTGTTACGCCTGTGCTGGTTGAAATAGTTGTTTTTTATGGGGCACTATCCTCAGATAATTGCATCGTATTCTTTCGCAGTAAATCCTTTTTTAAATCTGACAACGCAGTTGGATTAGCAAGATTCTAGGCTTTCGAAACATGTGAGACACTTGTATTTTCATGAATGTTTAATATGACTATTTATGTAGCGATCACCGGGTTCGGTGCGCAGAGAGGTTAAGTTTGCCTGCATTAAAGTCCCCGGCCACTAGGAGCACCACTTCTGGGTGAGCATTTTCTTCTTTGCTTATGGCCTTATAGTGTTGTTTGAGAGCTGTCTTTGTGCCAGCTTCACTTTTGTGGTGGTAAATAGACGGCTACGAATAATATATATGAGAACTCTCTTGGTAGATAGTGTGGTCAACAACTTATCATAAGGTACTCTACCTCAGGCGAGCAATACCTTGAGACTTCTTTAATATTAAATATGTTTAATATTAATATGTTTACGTTGCCAAAGCAAGTGAAATAGATAATAAACAAAGGTGAAATAAACAATAAAAAAATGAACGGTCAACATTACACTCACAAAAGTTCCAAAAGAATAAAGACATTTCAAATGTATATATACAGTGTTGTATCGATGTGCAAATAGTTAAAGTACAAAAGGGAAAATAAATACATGTAAATGTGGGTTGAATTTACATTGGTGTTTGTTCTTCACTGGTTGCCCTTTTTTTGTGGCAACAAGTCACACATCTTGCTGTTGTGATTGCACACTGGTATTTCACCCAATAGATATGGGAGTTTATCAAAATTGGATTTATTTTCTAATTCTTTGTGGGTCTGTAATCTGAGGGAAATATGTGTCTATAATATGGTCATACATTTGGCAGGAGGTTGGATCTCAGAGATCATCTTGTTCTACTGTAATAATTGTCTCAGTAGTGCTTCTTTTCCCCTGTGGAACAGACCATTACTTTCCTTTGTTGATTTCTGCTGGTCAAGCAAAGTGGATTACTCTCTCTCTTTCTCTCTCTCTCTCTCTCTCTCTCTCTCTCTCTCTCTCTCTCTCTCTCTTTCTCTTTCTCTTTCTCTCTCGTTCTCGCTCTCGCTCTCTCTCTCTTTCTCTCTCTCGCTCTCTCACTCTCTCTCTCGCGCACGCACTTATCTTCCTTAAAGACTGTTCTTCCAGACACAAGGCACACACCTTCCTCTCCTCTTTGGAAGCTGTGTGCTTTTCCTTGTTCTAATCCAATTATAGACACTAATTTAGGAGACCTACATTTCACTTTTCTGACTGGCTAGAGTTAGATTCAGAAGCCAGAGATTCTCTCCGATCTCTGTGGACTTCTGCTAAGGAAAACAAAGACCTTGTCACTTCGTGTGCTGTGAAAGGGCCTTGAGATCGCTCCCATGGTGTTTAACTTTATTCGAAAATGAACGTTTTATATAGTATGCATGCATGCCCTTTAACAGTGAACAATCTTTAGTCTCCAGATAACGATATAAAGAGATTGATCCACTTTTCCTCAGTTGTGTACTTGACCACAAGAATCCTAAAGATACCCGTGATGGAACCCTTTGTAGAAACCTGTGGTTTACAGGTCAAACAAGGGCAAGTGAGCCATTAAGCAACATTGGGATACTTAATTAACGTTAAGAAAAAATCCCTAACCGAAAATGTTAAGCACAGTGCACCAAACTACCACTAGCAGGTCCCGGTCATCATCATCAAGGGAAAACAAGGCAACAGTAAACAGTCTCCCATGAATGATGCAGCGCCCCCTCTTGGGCCAATTGAGATATCGCGTGTGACTAACACATTTCAGTTATCGTGTTACCACAGATTATCCATTATAGTGGCTGCTCTAACAATGAAAAAATAAAGTAAAAAATAGATAGCAGTTAGCCTGGGTAACAGTCTTTTCATTCTCTCTCAAACTCATTCCACGGAGGGCCAAGTATCTGCGGGTTTTCGCTCCTCCCTTGTACTTGATTGATTAATTAAGATCACTAATTAGTAAGGAACTCCCAACACCTGGTTGTCTAGGACTTAATTGAAAGAAAAAAAATAAAAAAAACTGCAGACACTAGGCCCTCCATGGAATGAGTTTGACACCCCTGTTCTAGATCATTCTAGCCATTATATCCAATGAGAGGGCAGATACGCATGTGAACAACAGGCACAACACTGATATAGTGTTTTTTCAAAGTATCATACTTATCAGTACACTCGTAACAACCTAAGCACTACTAAACATCTATTCCATCAACTAAGCCATTACATTTTTGTGGGGGAGGACATGTTTACTGTTGCTTTGTTTAACCTAGATGGATTATACATAAAAATAGTTTACATAAGCCCTTGATACCGACATTATGTAGCTACAGTATATGCTTGTAGGGACTGAAATGAAAGCTGTCAGTTCATTTAGATTCAGAAGACAGGTGCCACCTTGCCACTTTTTTGTTAAACAGGGGAGGGGATGGGGCTGGAATTAAACTCATGAGGCATTTATCAATTATTTTCTTTAATTTATAATTAATTTAAATGTCCAAAATGGATGTACCACTCTTTAAGAGTGGTTTTTAACTAACAGATTCAGCCTCAGATTATATAAATCCAGTCTTTGTATTGTCAAGTATAGCATTTACAATCAAAATAGATTATAGCATTATGCATATCTAGAATGAAGCCTATCTAGTTGATCTATTTATCAGCAGTGTTCTCCTAGGGCTAATAGCACAGGGACGTTGCTCTGAGCCGCTTGTCCAGATGGGTGGTTAAAGCAGGAGATGGGCTGGTAACAAGCTGGTCTGGTCTACCATGCAGAGAGAGGAATCAATCCCCATTTCTGACTCACAGTCGTCCATTAAATGAATGAGAACAAACAACTAAAATTGTCAATTTCCATACAGTCCATCACAAAAAAATATGAGTGATCAACTAATAGCCAGCCATTATAGCATATTGGCTTGCCTTTCTGCATGTCAAAACACATATTTTGTAAGTGATGATAGAAGTGTTTCTTTCCAAGCTTCGGACGAGGCAATAACAAGAGATTGACTCCTGTAGACAATCCTAATTGGCCTAAACAAAGCTGGGGTGCAATTACAGGGTGTCACTATCAATTATACAAATGGCCAGTCAGTCAGAGAGGTAGTACCCACCTCACTGTTCTCTGTCTGTCACAGGGTAAAGAGACAGAGATTTAAAAATATATATATATAACCTGGCAAGTCAGTTAAGAACAAATTCTTATTTACAATGACAGCCTACACCAGCCAAACCCGGACGACACTGGGCCAATTGTGCGCCACCCTATGAGACTCCCAATCACAGCCAGTTGTGATACAACCTGGATTTGAGGTATCCAAGGTATCCATAGTGACACCTCTAGCACTGAAATGCAGTGCCTTAGACAACCTGGGAGAGAAGGTAATCAAGCCACCTCAAAAAGCACAAGAAAGAGGATTTCGACACCCACCATCTCATATTGTTCTGAAATAATTTCTGTAGTTAGAAACAGATAAGGTTAGCATTCCTGCAACATTATTTTGTTTAAATATAATTTGATCTCTGAGAAACTGATTGCTAGTAAGCTATTGTAATTTATAGGATTCATATAATCTTCAATAAATATAGTACATAATATCCGATTTGGACCATAATTCTTCCTAACAATGAGTTAGGCCTGAGGAATCCAATAAAAGGATCAATAGCCACCCCACGCCAATCTCACCCCACTAACCAGTGTACAGTATCAGTTCTCTATGTCTGACAAGTAGTATGGAGCTGCTTCTTGGGGTATTGTTTCTTCATTCTATTTAATGTATTCCCTGTGAATCTGGGAATGTTTTTTTTTAAATAAGTCCGTTGCATTATTTACCATAAATGAGTGTGAAAGTACAACGTTTTGCCCACTAGATACCGCTGTTTGTGCTACTGCCACCGCACCCTTTTCTCCATGTTGCTGGTGTTTTGTGTTTAATACTGAACACAAATATAAATGTAACGTGTAAAGTGTTGGTCCCATGTTTCATGAGCTGAAATAAAAGATCCTAGAAATTTTCCATACACATAAAAAGTGTATTTCTCTCAAATTTTGTGCATAAATTTGTTTACATCCCTGTTAGTGAGCATTTCTCCTTTGCCAAGATTATCCACCCACCTGACAGGTGTGGCATATCAAGAAGCTGATTAAAAAGCATGATCATTACACAGGTTGACCTTGTGCTGGGGACAATAAAAGGCCACTCTAAAATGTGCAGTTTTGTCACACAACACAATGCTACAGACGTCTCAAGTTTTGAGGGAGTGTACAATTGGCATGCTGACTGCAGGAATGTCCACCAGAGCTGTTGCCGGAGAATTACATTAAATGTTAATTTGTCTCCCGTAAGCCGCCTCCAAAAATAATTAAAAGAATTTGCCAGTATGTCCAACCGGGTAACCACGTCAGCCCCTCCACATCAGTCTTCTTCTCCTGCGGGATCGTCTGAGACCAGCCACCCAGAAAGCTGATGAAACTGTGGGTTTGCAAAACTGAAGAATTTCTACACAAACTGTCAGAAACCATCTCAGGGAAGCGTGCTCGTTGTTCTCACTAGAGTCTGCAGTTCGGCGTCGTAATCGACTTCAGTGGGCAAATGCTCACCGTCGATGGCCACTGACACGCTGGAGAAGTGTGCTCTTTGTGGATTAATCCCGGTTTCAACTGTACCAGGCAGATGGCAAACAGCGTGTATGGCATCATGTGGGCGAGCGGTTTGCTGATGTCAACATTGTGAACAGAGTGCCCCATGGTGGCAGTGGGGTTATGGTATGGGCAGGCATAAGCTACCGACAACGAACACAATTGCATTTTAGCGATTTCAATTTGAATGCACAAAGATACCATGATTAGAACCTAAGGCCCATTGTCGTGCCATTCATCTGCCGTCATCACCTCATGTTTCAGCATAAAATGCACGGCCCCATGTTGCAAAGATCTTTACACAATTCAGTCAGAAAGGGCTGTAATTGGCCTCCCGGGTGGCGCAGTGGTTAAGGGCGCTGTACTGCAGCGCCAGCTGTGCCATCAGAGTCCCTGGGTTCGCGCCCAGGCTCTGTTGTAACCGGCCGTGACCGGGAGGTCCGTGGGGCGACGCACAATTGGCCTAGCGTCGCCCGGGTTAGGGAGGGCTTGGTCGGTAGGGGTGTCCTTGTCTCATCGCGCACCAGCGACTCCTGTGGCGGGCTGGGCGCAGTGTGCGCTAACCAAGGTGGCCAGGTGCACGGTGTTTCCTCCGGCGCATTGGTGCGGCTGGCTTCCGGGTTGGATGCGTGCTGTGTTAAGAAGCAGCGGCTTGGTTGGGTTGTGTATCGGAGGACGCATGACTTTCAACCTTCGTCTCTCCCGAGCCCGTACGGGAGTTGTAGCAATGAGACAAGATAGTAGCTACTACAACAATTGGATACCACAAAATTGGGGAGAAAAAGGGGTAAAATTCAACAAAAAAGAAATGGCTGTAATTATCTTGCAGCTTCAGCATCACGCGATACACACTGCTGATGTTCTGTATTGGTCGCTGCAGCAGGGAGGAGAGAAACAACGGATGCTAGTCACACAGTCACTCGCTGTCTTCTTTTTACACAGCACAGCACATCTGAGCCCGGCCCGGCACAATCAAATCAATTGCGGTCGGACTCCCTCTAGTCATTTGTGTGTCTTAATTATTTCATGAAACCTTTTGCTTTAAGCATCAGACAAGCTAAGTGCATATAGTTGATTTGATTAAAACACATAGAATGTGTCTATACAGTATATGAAGGAATTCACATTTAAACATTTCGACCAAATCGATTGGTCGATAGAACAGACGACTCTTGGTCGACTATGATTGTTTTTTGTCAGGGACAGCCCTACTCTGGATCGAAGTGTACGACAGCGGGTTCCAGTTCCCACCAATATTCAGCAACTTTGCACATTCATTGAGGAGGAGTGGGAGAACATTCATCAGGCCACAATCAACAGCCTGATCAACTCTGTGTGAAGGAGATGTGTCGCGCTGCACGAGGCAAATGGTGGTCACACCAGATAATGACTGGTTTTCTGACCACGCCCCTACCTTTTTTTTTTTAAAGCTATCTATGACCTAGATTAAGGCCTAATTTACTGATTTGTACTGTAACTCAGTAAAATCGTTGAAATTGTTGCATGTTTGGTTTATAAATATATATTTTTCTTTGCAACTTTGGGTAGAAAACCAATAACTTTTGCTCATGTTGAAAAAAAATTGAATGGTCATCCTCACAATTCAAGCCAGTCCTCCATGAATGCAATTCAGTTTGTCCTCCTCTTAGGCATAATCTGTCAGAGAACTGCTACTGAATACTGGTTGTTGGGGTGGGATTGGTGTGGGGGCTCTCTGGGTGTCTTTTGACCCTGCTATTGGATTCTTCTTGTCTTACTCAATGGTAGGAAAAGGTTTGGTCCAAATCGATTTTTGGGTACTATATTTGAAGAATATTATGTTTATCTTACAAATTAAAAGGGCCAATTTGGGTGCACACAATTAGCTTAAATTAAATGAAAAAATGCTTCAGGAATGCTAATTGTTTCAAACTACAGAAACGATTTCATGGCCTGCTGAAATGACATGGAATGACTCGGCAGAGAGAAAGCCCGAGACAGAGAGAGCAAGCATTGAGGCATGCTGAGAAGTCAACTGAACTGACCTATTCTGCTCACTGGTTTCAACTCGCCTGGCAATGAAATGTCATAGTTAAGTAGGGTGCTGTACTTGAGTTTTCCCCCTTACTCTGCCAGTAGTTTAGGCCTTGCATATCCCAATAGCACCCTAATGTATTCCCAGGCATCTGGTCAAAGGCAGTGCACTAAATATGTTGCTAATTGTATCTTTATTTAACTAGGCAAGTCAGTTAAGATCAAATTATTTTTTACAATGACAGCCTACCCCAGCCAAACCCTCCAGTAACCAAGACAACACTGGGCCAATTGTGCAGCACCCAGGATTGAACCAGGGTTTGTAGTGACACCTCTAGCACAGTATGGCAGTGCCTTAGACCATTGCACCGCTCAGGAGTATACAATTGTGACGCACCCAATGACTTAGGCTCTCACTGTTAAATGTTCCTATTCATTGTAAACGTTGTGTCCCATTCATTTTCACTGTTGTCTTCCCATTCATTCTCACTGTTATATGGCAGGGCAGCCTTCATTTGTACACACAGCATTCATTAATGTGATTATGGCGATGTTGATAAAATCATTTTTTAATTAGTGATGGGCTGAACATAATATGTTTAATATCCAGTTGTATTGCTGCTGGAGTCAGCCTGGTAGTCTATGGTCATAATGGGTTTGTTACGAAATGAAAGACTCTATCCATCCCACCCACTCTGAACCCTCCCTCGCTTTCTGTATATTAATGTGACAACATCAGTTAGGATGATATCTACCTTATTTCTGGATATATATTTTCTCATACCATCTGGTTATTATACAGTAGAAACACTAAGTGTGAGTCCCAAATGGCACCAGATTCTCCACAAGTGCACTATTTTGCACTAAAATGCACTTGGGTGCCATTTGGGGCGAACCCACTGTGAGACATGTTGTCTGGAGTGATATCCATATGACACGTATTTTCTCATCTGTACTGTGTTTGGAGGAAAATGATGTTGTATTGACACTTTGTGGAGGATGTGATACGCCATGTGCCCATGTGTCATCAACATGATCCTTTTTATAGTTTCAGACATTCAGACACGGTCACATACTCTCACTCAGGTTCCTAATATTAGAGTGGTGGGGGTGGGAAGGAGGTCTGGCTGTGGTACAACTGTGTGATGTTGGTCATCCACACACACACACACACACACACACACACACACACACACACACACACACACACACACAGTCCTCCAGGAGGTCCTTCAGTTCCATCTGTCTCCAACCCTGTCATCTCCAACCCTGTCTCCACACTACCAATCCACATGAATGATCTTAGGGTAGAAAAGAGAACTCACTAGCTGTATAGTCTAGTTACAGTAGTGACACATGGCTCTGTGGAAGGCAAGCAACACTAATTTCCATCTTTGTTCATAAATAGGCACTTTGGACCATTGAGGTTTGAGGTTTGAACTTGGCTCTGCTTTCATAAATCCCTGTGGTGCCAGTTCCACAGTAGCTTGGTCCTCCCCATGAGGCATCCCTCTCACACAGTACAGAGTAGGGCCGTTTAAAGGCTTAACACAGTCATGGTGCCTGGTCAATCAATTCACAACTTCCCTCTACTCTGTGTGAAGTGAGAGGAACGTGTTGTATATTTGCATAACGCTTCTCACATTCACTCACTCTAGGTTGAAATTAAGTCTCTGAAATGAAGCTCTCTCTCCCTCTCTCTGGAACCAGAATGGAGTGGAGAGAGGCTGGTCTGTGCTGTACTGTTCTGAACAGCTGTAGTGTCCTGTAGAGGCTGGTCTGTGTTATACTGTTCTGAACAGCTGTAGTGTTCTGTAGAGATTGGTCTGTGTTGTACTCTTCTGAACAGCTGTAGTGTCCTGTAGAGGCTGGTCTGTGCTGTACTGTTCTGAACAGTTGTAGTGTTCGGTAGAGGCTGGTCTGTGCTGTACTGTTCTGAACAGCTGTAGTGTCCTGTAAAGGCTGGTCTGTGTTGTACTGTTCTGAACAGCTGTAGTGTCCTGTAGAGGCTGGTCTGTGCTGTACTGTTCTGGACAGTTGTAGTGTCCTGTAGAGGCTGGTCTGTGCTGTACTGTTCTGAACAGTTGTAGTGTCCTGTAGAGGCTGGTCTGTGCTGTACTGTTCTGAACAGTTGTAGTGTCCTGTAGAGGCTGGTCTGTGCTGTACTGTTCTGAACAGCTGTAGTGTCCTGTAGAGGCTGGTCTGTGCTGTACTGTTCTGAACAGCTGTAGTGTCCTGTAGAGGCTGGTCTGTGCTGTACTGTTCTGGACAGTTGTAGTGTTCTGTAGAGGCTGGTCTGTGCTGTACTGTTCTGAACAGTTGTAGTGTCCTGTAGAGGCTGGTCTGTGCTGTTCTGTTCTGAACAGCTGTAGTGTCCTGTAGAGGCTGGTCTGTGCTGTACTGTTCTGAACAGTTGTAGTGTCCTGTAGAGGCTGGTCTGTGCTGTACTGTTCTGAACAGCTGTAGTGTCCTGTAGAGGCTGGTCTGTGCTGTACTGTTCTGAACAGTTGTAAGCTCGTATGTGGAATGGGAGGGGAAAAGCTCTTAGTGATATGGGCTCTGCACTTAAAATTTTTAAAAAACTGTTCACTCTCGAAACCAGCAACTCAGGATGACAGTGTTACTTTCATGACTCCATAACACCTTCAAAAGTGCTAGACAGATTGAATATTCATGACAAAATAACCTATATGAATTTTTAAACAAGCTGTTGTTATGAAGAACTTATTTTGATGAACCTTAGAAGAAACACTGTTCATTCAATGAAAAGTTGATGGACGATCAAATTGAAAATCATCAAACCAGGGATGTCATTTGATGGTATTCATTTTCAAAGAAGAACAATAGAAAGATAATAATAATAATAATGATATAATAATAAGAAGAATCTAGGCTGACTTAGAAAGTATATATATATATATACATTTTACTAGGCAAGTCAGTTAAGAACAAATTCTTAATTACAATGACAGCTTACCGGGGAACAGTGGGTTAACTGCCTTGCTCAGGGGTAGAACAACAGATTCAGCCCAGGGATTCGACCCAGCAACCTTCCAGTTACTAGCCCAACACTCTAACTACTAGGCTACCTGCCAACTTGCTCGCAGACGTTCTACCATGAGTGAATGAATAATTATTACAGTATTACTGATCTTATAACCTGTGTTCCAGGTCACCTGTGCCAGACGTCATGACGACGGGCCCGTCTGCACGGTACCGTCCCACCTGGGACCTGGCCCTGGACCCCCTGATGTCCTGCAAGCTGTGCCTTGGGGAGTTCCCACGTGAGCAGATGACCACCATCAGCCAGTGCCAATGTGTCTTCTGCAGCCTGGTCAGTAGGTACAGCCTACACACCTGAATAGGTCCTGTTCATTAGGCACCAAGCAGAAGAAAACAGACGGAATCACACACTTCACTAAGCACATATCTATTTAAGTCAGTAGCACACCTCTTTTGAGGTGTGGAGGAAAGAGCATTTTTAAGTTATGAAACAGATAGAGGCCATGGCTGTATTAAGACTGGGCTGTGTTAATTACGTATCAAACAGAAGAAAACGGAGTGAAACAGTGAGGAACTGAACTTGTCTAATAGGAAACACACATTTTCATGTTCTGTTGGAAAACATTTTGTTACCGTGTCCCTTAATGATAAGACGGAAAGTGAAAATGAATGTTTTTTTATTGGATACTTCTAGGTAGTCCCTCCCCGTTTAAGTCTGTTTTCTTCCATTTGGTGCCTGATGAAATCAACCCAGTCTTAATGGATCCTGATATAGCCATGTACTCTGATTGTGCACTTACCCCTAGTACCCCTACAAGTGTGCTGACTTAAGTATAGCTGCAGTTAGTGAAGAGTGTGATTGAGAACAGGACAGCACTCAGCAGTGCTGAACATACTGTACTTCAGAGCTCTGGTCAAAAGTCGTGCAGTATAAAATGAATAGGGTACCAAACACAGGACCTATTCTGATGAGGAGGAGCAGCTTGGACTGTGTTGATGTAACTGTTCTTGTTCCTCCTAAGTGAGAGTGTGACTTGTGGAGTGAGTGGAGGTCAACATTATGTAACGTCTGCCTGCCTGTATCATCATGTAGGAAGACTAGAGGATACTAGAGAACTGGGATAAGTCTAGTCCTGTTCTGTTCTGTCCTGTCCTTTTCCGACCTGTTCTGTCCTGTGCTTTCATGTCCTGTCCTTTTCTGTCCTGCCCTGTTCTGTCCTGTTCTGTACTGTCCTGTTCTGCACTGTTCTGTACTGTCCTGTTCTGCACTGTTCTGTACTGTCCTGTTCTGTACTGTTCTGTCCTTTACTGTCCTGCCCTGTTCTGTTCTGTACTGTTCTGTTCTGTACTGTTCTGTTCTGTACTGTTCTGTTCTGTCCTGTGCTTTCATGTCCTGTCCTTTTCTGTCCTGCCCTGTTCTGTCCTGTTCTGTACTGTCCTGTTCTGCACTGTTCTGTACTGTCCTGTTCTGCACTGTTCTGTACTGTCCTGTTCTGTACTGTTCTGTCCTTTACTGTCCTGCCCTGTTCTGTTCTGTACTGTTCTGTCCTGTGCTGTGCTGTCATGTCCTTTACTGTTCTGTCCTGTTCTGCACTGTTCTGTCCTGTTCTGTTCTGTACTGTCCTGTACTGTACTGACCTGTTCTGTTCTGTACTGTCCTGTACTGTTCTATAATGTCCTGTCCTGTTCTATAATGTCCTGTCCTGTTCTGTACTGTTCTGTCCTGTTCTGTACTGTCCTGTACTGTCCTGTTCTGAACTGTTCTGTACTGTTCTGTACTGTTCTGTCCTGTTCTGTCCTGTTCTGCACTGTTCTGTACTGTCCTGTACTGTTCTGTACTGTTCTGTCCTGTTCTGCACTGTTCTGTACTGTTCTGTACTGTCCTGTTCTGTGCTGTTCTGCGCTGTCCTGTACTGTACTGTTCTGTTCTGCCCTGTTCTGTCCGATTCTGTCCTGTTCTGCACTGTTCTGTTCTGCACTGTTCTGTCCTGTTCTGTCCTGTTCTGCCATGTTCTGTTCTGTCCTGTTCTGTACTGTTCTGTCCTGTTCTGTACTGTCCTGTACTGTTCTATAATGTCCTGTCCTGTTCTGTGCTGTCCTGTTCTGCACTGTCCTGTTCTGTACTGTTCTGCCCTATCCTGTTCTGTCCTGTTCTGCACTGTTCTGCACTGTACTGTCCTGTTCTGCACTGTTCTGTACTGTACTGTCCTGTTCTGTCCTGTCCCATTCTGTACTGTTATGTACTGCTATGTTCTATTCTGTCCTGTTCTGTACTGTTCTGCTCTGTCCTGTTCTGCACTGTCCTGTTCTACACTGTTCTGCACTGTTCTGTACTGTCCTGTTCTGTACTGTCCTGTTTTGCACTGTCCTGTTCTACACTGTTCTGTACCCTCCTGTTCTGTCCTGTTCTGTACTGTCCTGTTCTGCACTGTCCTGTTCTGTACTGTCCTGTTCTGTACTGTCCTGTTCTGTCCTGTTCTGCACTGTCCTGTTCTACACTGTTCTGTACTGTCCTGTTCTGTCCTGGTCCATTCTGTACTGTTCTGTACTGCCACGTTCTGTTTTGTCCTGTTCTGTCCTGTCCTGTTCTGCACTGTCCTGTTCCACACTGTTCTGTACTGTCCTGTTCTGCACTGTTCTGTACTGTCCTGTTCTGCACTGTCCTGTTCTGCACTGTTCTGTCCGGTTCTGTACTGTCCTGTTCTGCACTGTCCTGTTCTACACTGTCCTGTTCTGTACTGTCCTGTTCTGTACTGTCCTGTTCTGCACTGTCCTGTTCTGCACTGTCCTGTTCTGCACTGTCCTGTCCTGTTCTGTACTGTCCTGTTCTGTACTGTCCTGTTCTGCACTGTCCTGTTCTACACTGTTCTGTACTGTTCTATACTGTACTGTTCTGCACTGTTCTGTCCTGACCCATTCTGTACTGCTCTGTACTGTACTGTTCTGCACTGTTCTGTCCTGACCCATTCTGTACTGTTCTGTACTGCCATGTTCTGTTCTGTCCTGTTCTGTTCTGTACTGTTCTGTACTGTACTGTTCCGTACTGTACTGTCCTGTTCTGCACTGTACTCTCCTGTTCTGTACTGTCCTGGGCTGTCATGTCCTGTCCTTTACTGTTCTGTCCTGTTCTGTACTGTTCAGTCCTGTTCTGTCCTGTTCTATACTGTTCAGTCCTGTACTGTTCTGTACTGTTCTGTACTGTCCTGTTCTGTACTGTTCTGTCCTGTTCTGTACTGTTCTGTCCTGTACTGTTCTGTACTGTCCTGTTCTGTACTGTCCTGTTCTGTTCTGTACTGTCCTATTCTACACTGTTCTGCACTGTTCTGTCCTGTTCTGTACTGTCCTGTCCTGTCCCATTCTGTACTGTTCTGTACTGCCATGTTCTGTCTTGTTCTGTACTGTTCTGTACTGTCCTATTCTGTCCTATTCTGTACTGTTCTGTTCTGTCCTGTTCTGTTCTGTCCTGTCTTTTCCTGTTCTGTATTGTCCTGTTCTGCACTGTTATGTACTGTCCTTTTCTGCACTGTTCTGTCCTGTTCTGCACTGTTCTGTACTGTCCTGTTCTGCACTGTTCTGTACTGTCCCGTTCTGTTCTGTCCTTTTCTGTACTGTCCTGTACTGTTCTGTCCTGTACTGTTCTGTTCTCTTCTGTCCTATATTGTACTGTTCTGTTCTGTCCTGTCCTGTACTGTCCTGTCCTGTTCTTTCCTGTACTGTTCTGCACTGTTCTGTACTGTCCTGTTCTGCACTGTTCTGCACTGTTCTGTCCTGTTCTGCACTGTTCTGTACTGTCCTGTTCTGTACTGCCATGTTCTGTTCTGTCCTGTTCTGTTCTGTACTGTTCTGTACTGTACTGTTCCGTACTGTACTGTCCTGTTCTGCACTGTACTCTCCTGTTCTGTACTGTCCTGGGCTGTCATGTCCTGTCCTTTACTGTTCTGTCCTGTTCTGTACTGTTCAGTCCTGTTCTGTCCTGTTCTATACTGTTCAGTCCTGTACTGTTCTGTACTGTTCTGTACTGTCCTGTTCTGTACTGTTCTGTCCTGTTCTGTACTGTTCTGTCCTGTACTGTTCTGTACTGTCCTGTTCTGTACTGTCCTGTTCTGTTCTGTACTGTCCTATTCTACACTGTTCTGCACTGTTCTGTCCTGTTCTGTACTGTCCTGTCCTGTCCCATTCTGTACTGTTCTGTACTGCCATGTTCTGTCTTGTTCTGTACTGTTCTGTACTGTCCTATTCTGTCCTATTCTGTACTGTTCTGTTCTGTCCTGTTCTGTTCTGTCCTGTCTTTTCCTGTTCTGTATTGTCCTGTTCTGCACTGTTATGTACTGTCCTTTTCTGCACTGTTCTGTCCTGTTCTGCACTGTTCTGTACTGTCCTGTTCTGCACTGTTCTGTACTGTCCCGTTCTGTTCTGTCCTTTTCTGTACTGTCCTGTACTGTTCTGTCCTGTACTGTTCTGTTCTCTTCTGTCCTATATTGTACTGTTCTGTTCTGTCCTGTCCTGTACTGTCCTGTCCTGTTCTTTCCTGTACTGTTCTGCACTGTTCTGTACTGTCCTGTTCTGCACTGTTCTGCACTGTTCTGTCCTGTTCTGCACTGTTCTGTACTGTCCTGTTCTGCACTGTTCTGTCCGGTTCTGTACTGTCCTGTTCTGCACTGTCCTGTTCTACACTGTCCTGTTCTGTACTGTCCTGTTCTGCACTGTCCTGTTCTGCACTGTCCTGTTCTGCACTGTCCTGTCCTGTTCTGTACTGTCCTGTTCTGTACTGTCCTGTTCTGCACTGTCCTGTTCTACACTGTTCTGTACTGTTCTATACTGTACTGTTCTGCACTGTTCTGTACTTTTCTGTCCTGACCCATTCTGTACTGCTCTGTACTGTACTGTTCTGCACTGTTCTGTCCTGACCCATTCTGTACTGTTCTGTACTGCCATGTTCTGTCCTGTTCTGTTCTGTACTGTTCTGTACTGTACTGTTCCGTACTGTACTGTCCTGTTCTGCACTGTACTCTCCTGTTCTGTACTGTCCTGTTCTGTACTGTCCTGTCCTGTACTGTCCTGTTCTGTACTGTTCTGTCCTGGGCTGTCATGTCCTGTCCTTTACTGTTCTGTTCTGTTCTGTACTGTTCAGTCCTGTTCTGTACTGTTCTGTCCTGTTCTGTACTGTTCAGTCCTGTTCTGTACTGTTCTGTCCTGTTCTATACTGTTCAGTCCTGTACTGTTCTGTACTGTCCTGTTCTGTCCTGTTCTGTACTGTTCTGTCCTGTCCTGTTCTGTACTGTCCTGTTCTGTTCTGTACTGTCCTATTCTACACTGTTCTGCACTGTTCTGTCCTGTTCTGTACTGTCCTGTCCTGTCCCATTCTGTACTGTTCTGTACTGCCATGTTCTGTCTTGTTCTGTACTGTTCTGTACTGTCCTATTCTGTCCTATTCTGTACTGTTCTGTTCTGTCCTGTTCTGTTCTGTCCTGTCTTTTCCTGTTCTGTATTGTCCTGTTCTGCACTGTTCTGTACTGTCCTTTTCTGCACTGTTCTGTCCTGTTCTGCACTGTTCTGTACTGTCCTGTTCTGCACTGTTCTGTCCTGTTCTGCACTGTTCTGTACTGTCCCGTTCTGTTCTGTCCTTTTCTGTACTGTCCTGTACTGTTCTGTCCTGTCCTGTACTGTTCTGTTCTGTTCTGTTCTGTCCTATATTGTACTGTTCTGTTCTGTCCTGTCCTATACTGTCCTGTCCTGTTCTTTCCTGTACTGTTCTGTCCTGTACTGCTCTATCTTGCTCTGCTCAAAAGGAGTGCACTTTATTGGGGATAAGGTGCAATTTGGGACACACACACTATCCATTGTATTTTTGTAATCAAATTTAATTCCTCTGCTTCTCCCTTGCAGTGCCTGAAGCAGTATGTTGAACTTCTGATCAAAGAGGGCCTCGAAACCACTATTAGCTGCCCAGACTCTGCCTGCCCAAAACAAGGTCACCTGCTAGAGAATGAGGTATAGTAAAGTAGTTCTACCAGGCTTCCAATTGAACTCAACTGCGCCCGTCCCAAATGGCACCCTATTCCCTATGTAGTGCACTACTGTTGATCAGGGCCTATAAGTAGGGAATAGGGTGCCATTTGAGACACTGTCACTGAGATCTCCAAGTACTGTAGCTATTTGTCTCTATTCCCATTGAACCTGGATGCGTCTTCAACAGGTCAAGAGTGCAACAAGCAGGGTGATGAGAGACCTATATCTGTGTATGTCTCTACGTATGTCTCTGTCTTGCAGATTGAATGCATGGTGGCAGCAGGGAGCATGCAGAGGTACAGGAGGCTGCAGTTTGAGAGAGGTACGTACAGGCAACTTCCTTGACCTCTAACCCCTGACAGGTGACTCATGACGATTCACAAGCTGTGGTAGTAGAGAGAGCAAGTTATCAATGTGACTCCCTCCCGCTCTCCTCCACTGTAGACCTATCTTAACCTCTCAAAACATTATATAAGACTCACAGAGAGAAGAGACTGAGAGTGGACACAGGACAGGTCACAGCCCTGATCACTGACCCAGTAACCCTGACACTGACCATACAGGCTGTAGGAGTAGAGAAAAGGAAGACACTGGACTGTTTATTCAGTAATGTGTCTTCTTTCTCCTCTACTTTTAGACCTATATTAGCCTCTGTTCAGATGACATAAGGCTCTCCGACAGAGCCGAAGGCTGGGAGCTTTTTCTCTCCATCTTAACTATTCAAATTCAGTTTAATTGAATTTGCGTAGGATTTAATTGGAAACCCCTTCAGATAAACAATCCTAAGACATCTGGCTCATGGATAATGGTAGATGAGAACTTTTTAGTGGATGCACACACACACACACACACACACACACACACACACACACACACACACACACACACACGCACACGCACACAAACACACACACAGCAGTTGTTGTTAAATGTTCTGTACTGGATGTGTTAGGCTTTTATTTTTTACTCCTGACCACAGAAGAGTTCAAGAAGATTAGCATAATTGTGATGAGAGGGAGATCAAGCCAGGACACGGAATCATACTGTATTTCAGAATAGCTTTTATTGAGATGCCAAAGATGGAGAAGTGGAAATGGCTTCAGAAGCTGTGGTGGTAGCCTTGTTCTACATGTTTCTCTATTGGGTGTGCCGTTCCCACATGTTTCCTGTGGAGGTAAGAGGTCCCAGGCATAGAAATACAATGACTAGTACGTGATTCCCCATTTTAAGTCAACGTTCCGTGATGGGTAGACCGGCGGCCATATTGACTGTACCATGAAGTCTGTTTCTGTGGTATCAGAGAGCTCTGTCCATTTGTGATGGGAGGATAACAGTGGAAAATGGGCTGAAACAGGGAAGGACTACCTGAACTCATCCAATACAAATGTTAGTTTTCCACTGCAAAATGTTTTGTTACAATGTCCTTTAATGAATACGACCCTGTCCATGTGTGTCTTCCACAGAGGTGCTGCTGGACCCGTGTCGAACCTGGTGCCCGTCCTCTTCATGCCAGGCAGTGTGCCAACTGAAGGAGGGGGAAGTGGCACTACCACAGCTGGTCCAGTGCTCGGTGTGCAGGCTGGAGTTCTGCTCAGCCTGCCAGGCCAGCTGGCATAAAGGACAGGCCTGCCAGGACAACATGCCCATCATCACCTTCCTACCCGGGGAGACCAGGTAGGCTACAATATTACTACTACTGCCATTACAAACACAACTACAACACTACAACACAGCTACTACTACTACTACTACAACTACTACTCTACTACTACAGCTACTACAATACAGCTAATACTACAACATGCCTAGTACTACTACACACATACTACAACTATCACTACTACAACAAAACAGCTACTACTACCACTACTAATACAATACACCCACTACTACCACTACAACACACCTACTACACACATACTACTACTAATACTACTACTAATACTACTACTACAACAATGCAGGTACTACTACTACACATATACATATACACCTACTACTACTACTACCACTAATACTACAATACACCTACTACTACTACAACACATCTACTATTACTACTACTACTACCACCACTACTACTACCGCTACTACTACTACAACACATTTACTACAACTACTGCTGCTACTACTACACACCTACTACTATTACCACTACTACTACAACAACACATCTACTATTACACACATACTACTACTAACTACTACTATCACTGCAATACACTACAATACAGCTAATACTACTACAACAACAACACACCTAGTACTACAACGCATGTACTACTACTACTACAACTACTACTACAAAACACCTACTACTACTACTGCTACCACCACTACGACTACTACTACTACTACCACTACTACTACTACAACACATTTACTACTACTACTACTATTACTACTACTACTACCTCTACTACAACACATTTACTACCACTACTACTACTACTACCACAACACATGTACTACTACTATTACTACTATTACTATTACTGCTATTACTACTACTACTACTACAACACATTTACTACTATTATTACTACGATTACTACTACTACTATCACTACTACTACTACTACACCACATTTACTACTACTATTACTACTATTACTACCACTACTACTAGTACAACATATTTACTACTACTATTACTACTACAAACTACTATTACTACTACCACTACCTCAACACATTTACTACTACTACTACTACTACTACTACTCCTACTACTACTACACATTTAGTACTACTACTACTACTTCTATTACTACACATGTATTACTACTATTACTACTATTACTACTACTACTACTACTACAACACATTTACTACTACTACCATTACTACTACAAAACACACCTACCACTACTACTACAAAACACCTACGTACTACTACTACTGCAACACATGTACTACTACTACTACTGCTGCTACTACTACTACGACTACTACTACTACTACTACTACTAATACTATTACTACTGCAACACATGTGCTACTACTACTACTGCTACTACTACGACTACTACTACTACTACTACTACTAATACTACTACTACGACTACTACTACTACTACTACTACTACTAATACTACTACAACACATGTGCTACTACTACTACTGCTGCTACTACTACTACTACTACTACTACTACTACTACTACTACTACTACTACTACTACTACTACTACTACTACTACTACGACTACTACTACTAATACTACTACTACTACTACTACTACTACTAATACTACTCGCCTACTGTACCCTGGATCAGGGTAGGGTTCAGTAGGAAGGAACCGGTTTGAAACATTGTAAAATGGCAAGGTTCTATTTCAACGTGTCCAATGTGTCCAATTGTCCAACAGACAATAAGAACACAACAAGGCCCAACACAGAGTAAATGATAGAGTGATGTTTAGCTGTTAGTATCACTCTTATTATCCTTGACAGTGCAGTATGTACTGGTCTATATATGTCCTGTCCCCTGATGATTATTGTCTTCCAGTTCCTTCTACAAGAGCGACGATGAAGATGCACCCATCAAGTGCTGTCCCAAGTGTAAGGTGTACATCGAGAGGGACGAAGGCTGTGCTCAGATGATGTGCAAGAACTGTAAGCACGCCTTCTGCTGGTACTGTCTGGAGTCTCTGGACGTGAGTAGAAGCCATAAACACTGAACACATACACAACCTTCTGCTGGTACTGCCTGGGCCTGCCATAGAGATACAGTCTAATATTCTAATACTTACTAGTGTTCTATTGAATTGTGTGGAACCTGCACACAGTGACCAGAGCTTGCAAAAAGGACCTTGAGCGTGGTATGACTGTCGGTGCCAGGTGCGCCGCTTCCAGTATCTCAGAAACGACCTGCCTCCTGGGCTTTTCACGTACGACAGAGTCTACGGTTTACAGAGAATGGTGCAACAAACAAAAAACATCCAGTCAGCAGCAGTCCTGTGGCCAAAAACAACTTGTTGATGAGAAAGGTTGAAGGAGACTGGCAAGAAACCTGCAAAATAACAGGCGGTCCACAAACAGGCAAATAACAGTGCATTACAACAGTGGTGTGCAGAACGGCATCTGGGAATGCAGAACTCCCCGGTCCTTGTCACGGATGGGCTATTGCAGCAGACAACCACACCGGGTTCCACTCCTATCAGCTATACACAAGAAGAAGCAGCTCCAGGGGGCATGCGATCACCAACAATGAACAATTGAGGAGTGGAAAAACATTGCCTGGCCCGACGAATCCCAGTTCCTGTTGCAGCATGCTGATGGTAGAGTCAAGATTTGGCTTAAGCAGCATGAGTCCATCGCCCCATCCTGCCTGGTGTCAACAGTACAGACTGGTGGCGGTGGTGTAATGGTGTGAGGAATGTTTCCCTGGCACACGTTAGGTCCCTTGATACCAATTGAGCAACGTTGGAACGCCACACCTTGTAGAATCCATGCTCAAAAGAATTCAGGCTGTTCTGGAGGCAAACTACTCTTTTGTTGCCGTTTTTACAATAAAAAAAAACATACATAGCAAAAACAACAGTCAACTTAACATTTACATACATTCTTTTCAACAAACATTAATGACATCACACTTGCTTGGACACACATGTCCCCAACGTATCCACATATAATGTTGTTTTCAATGCTTGTAAGAATCTGCCCCATATGACTTCAAATATTTATGTTGTTTCCGTCTGTAGCCAGTTATACTTAAACAATAAAGCATTAGATTTTTACATTCTCTTAACGTTGGGGTATCATTTGACTTACAGTATTTAAGTAATAGCTTCTTCAATATAAGTGACAAAATTATATTGTCCAACCCATTGGGTATCTCACCACACCTCCATATGCCATGTCTTGAAATACTTTATACAGATAGACAGATTCAAAATAAACCTACATTGTAAAACTTCTGACAGCCAGCATTCGAACGAATTTTTTGTTGTCTTTATATCACTCCCAGAAGGCATTCATTATTCATGTCACGGGGAACTAGGTGTGTGAGGAATGGAATCAGGCGCAGAGAGTTCCACAGGGAAAAAGTGTACTTTAATAAGGTACAAACAAACAAGCCCACAACACAGGGCGCGGAAATATATGGACCATACAAAAACACAGGGTACCAGGTCCAGAACACGAACACACCTAACTAACGTACACACGTAACACAAAATTAATTCTGCACAAAAACAAGGGCGGGTAAACCTACTTTAAATACGGAAGCCCATCAAGCTCACACAAATAGACACAGGTGCAACTAATAAGACAAAACAAACAGACAACGAAAAAGGGATCGGTGGCGGCTAGTAGGCCGGTGAGGAGGACCGCCGAGCACTGCCCGAACAGGCAGGGGAGCCAACTTCGGCGGAAGTTGTTAGTTTTACACTTAAGACATGACTCTGCCATTGTGCTGTAGAATTTGTGAATTTTGTCTCTTTCAGTTTATACTGGATTAAGCATCAATTTGAATTAATTGTAATTCTGTTCGTTATTTTTGAACACTCCCTTCATCTTGTGCCAATATCAGTTATTTTTAAGTCTTGATTCCAATAGTTACTTATTATAGTTAAGGTTTCTTATCACATGAGTATCTGTTTCTGACTCAAATAGGATTCCATCAACATTGCTCTGATGTCCAAACGCTTTCAGGTTCATTTTCTCATTCTGTCATGGAAGTAATTATATTTAGGCAATTACCATGTCATTTACGGTTTCTTTGATTTTAGATTTCCACGTGGGTCAATTTATCGGTGAATTCTGAATGTATAATTCAATAGATAACCATTTGAACAGAAAATATCAACACGTCTAATCTACAAGTCTAATCTAAGTGTGTCTTGTCAAAACATACATATGATCTCGGCCAGTGTCCATTTTTCTAGTGGGCCTGCCCCCACATTTAACCCTGACTTTTAAAACATGTAATCCAGGCTTTAACCCTGATAGTGATTCTTTCTCTCTCTCCAGGACGACTTCCTCCTGATCCACTACGATAAAGGGCCATGCAGAAACAAACTGGGCCACTCCAGAGCTTCAGTGATCTGGCACCGGACACAGGTACTGTATTGTAAAAACTAAGCATTAGTTGGCTTTAGCTCAGCGGGCTAACAATCGTCTGGCATGCTGGAGTTCCGGGTTCGAACCCAGTCAGTCACACAGGTTAGCTGTGGCAGCAGTATCTACAGTTGAAGTCGGAGGTTTACATACATTCTTCCAACAATTGTTTACAGACAGATTATTTCACTTAATATCACTGTATCACAATTCCAGTGGGTCAGAAATGTACACACACTAAGTTGACTGTCCTTCTAAACAGCTTGGAAAATTCCAGAAAATTATGTCATGGCTTTAGAATCTTCTTATAGGCTAACTGACATCATTTGAGACATTTGAGACAACTGGAGGTGTACCTGTGGATGTATTTCAAGGCCTACCTTCAGACAGCAAAGGACCTTGTGAAGATGCTGGAGGAAACAGGTTCAAAATGATCTATATCCACAGTAAAACGAGTCCTATATCGACATAACCTGAAATGCTGCTCAGCAAGAAAGTAGCCACTGCTCCAAAACCGCCATAAAAAAACAGACTACGATTTGCAACTGCACATGGGGACAAAGATCGTTCTTTTTGGAGAAATGTCCTCTGGTCTGATGAAACAAAAATAGAACTGTTTGGCCATAATGACCATCATTATGTTTGGAGGAAAAAGGGGGAGGCTTGCAAGCCGAAGAACACCATCCCAACCGTGAAGCACGGGGGTGACAGCATCATGTTGTGGGGGTGCTTTGCTGCAGGAGGGACTGATGCACTTCACAAAATAGATGGCATCATGAGGTAGGAACATTATGTGGATAAATTGAAGCAACATCTCAAGACATCAGTCAGGAAGTTAAAGCTTGTTCGCAAATGGGTCTTCCAAAAGGACAATGACCCCTAGCATACTTCCAAAGTTGTGGCAAAATGGCTTAAGGACAACAAAGTCAAGGTATTGGTGTGGCCAACACAAAGCCCTGACCTCAATCCTATAGAAAATTTGTGGGCAGAACTGAAAAAGTGTGTGCGAGCAAGGAGGCCTACAAACCTGACTCACTTACACCGGCTCTGACAGGAGGAATGGGCCAAAATTCACCCAACTTATTGTGGGAAGCTTGTGGAAGACTACCCGAAACGTTAGACCCAAGTTAAACAATTTAAAGGCAATGCTACCAAGTACTAATTGAGTGTATGTAAACTTCTGACCCACTGGGAATGTGATGAAAGAAATAAAAACTGAAATAAATCATTATTTCTACTAATATTCTGACATTTCACATTCTTAAAATAAAGTGGTGATCCTAACTGACCTAAGACCATTTTTACTAAGATTTAAATGTCAGGAATTGTGAAAAACTGAGTTTAAATGTATTTGGCTAAGGTGAATGTAAACTTCCGACTTCAACTGTATGTAGACCAATCCCCCACCTGCCTGTCCAGTTACAGGTCCTTGTTTTCATACTATCTGCCTGTCACTGTAGAAGGAGGTCTTGGAGGAGGTCTAAGACAACATTGGGACAACAATTGTAAAAAAAAAATGTGTTTGAATGTGTCTGGCCACACTAGTTCCTCTGTAAGTCTTATGTAGGTTTAACACCTAACTGCTTCATCAATATTTAAAAGGTGTTGTTGAAAGCTCTTATCCCATTAGACTCAACACTTAACACTACCAACACAATGATTTTTATAACAGCATGTTGACTGTTTATCATCAAGGACACTAAGTGATGTATATACAGTGCCTTGCGAAAGTATTCGGCCCCCTTGAACTTTGCGACCTTTTGCCACATTTCAGGCTTCAAACATAAAGATATAAAACTGTATTTTTTTGTGAAGAATCAACAAGTGGGACACAATCATGAAGTGGAACGACATTTATTGGATATTTCAAACTTTTTTAACAAATCAAAAACTGAAAAATTGGGCGTGCAAAATGATTTAGCCCCCTTAAGTTAATACTTTGTAGCGCCACCTTTTGCTGCGATTACAGCTGTAAGTCGCTTGGGTATGTCTCTATCAGTTTTGCACATCGAGAGACTGACATTTTTTCCCATTCCTCCTTGCAAAACAGCTCGAGCTCAGTGAGGTTGGATGGAGAGCATTTGTGAACAGCAGTTTTCAGTTCTTTCTATGGACAGAGTCTCCCACCTCAGCTGTAGATCTCTGCAGTTCATCCAGAGTGATCATGGGCCTCTTGGCTGCATCTCTGATCAGTCTTCTCCTTGTATGAGCTGAAAGTTTAGAGGGACGGCCAGGTCTTGGTAGATTTGCAGTGGTCTCATACTCCTTCCATTTCAATATTATCGCTTGCACAGTGCTCCTTGGGATGTTTAAAGCTTGGGAAATCTTTTTGTATCCAAATCCGGCTTTAAACTTCTTCACAACAGTATCTCGGACCTGCCTGGTGTGTTCCTTGTTCTTCATGATGCTCTCTGCGCTTTTAACGGACCTCTGAGACTATCACAGTGCAGGTGCATTTATACGGAGACTTGATTACACACAGGTGGATTGTATTTATCATCATTAGTCATTTAGGTCAACATTGGATCATTCAGAGATCCTCACTGAACTTCTGGAGAGAGTTTGCTGCACTGAAAGTAAAGGGGCTGAATAATTTTGCACGCCCAATTTTTCCGTTTTTGATTTGTTAAAAAAGTTTGAAATATCCAATAAATGTCGTTCCACTTCATGATTGTGTCCCACTTGTTGTTGATTCTTCACAAAAAAATACAGTTTTATATCTTTATATTTGAAGCCTGAGATGTGGCAAAAGGTCGCAAAGTTCAAGGGGGCCGAATACTTTCGCAAGGCACTGTATCTGTATATTCAGTGTCAGAAACCACAGGTGGTTGGTGCCACCTTAGTTGGGGGGCTCATGGTTTCCATGTGTTTGATGTCATTCCATCCACTCCGTTCCAGCAATTATTATGAGCCGTCCTCCCTAAGAAGCCTCCACTATCAGAAAAACTGTATGTTTGCCAATCCTGTCTGTCACAATGTAGATTTATATTTGAGGAACTACTGCCACCTTCTGGATATTCAGTGTACTAATTCATGGGCAAGTGAAAGATTGAATAATGTTGTGTTGATGCATCATTGTACTACTTACTGTACATCACTTCCCTCCGGTGTCTATGTGATGTCTGGGTTAAAACAAGCACCTCATGAATCCCATGTTACAACTGGTGATGTTAAACGGGCTTAGATACATTTGGTTGATTGCTAATGTGTGTATGTTGTAAAATCATTCACTTCCACTTGCGCTCTCTCTCTCTCGCTCTTGCTCTTTCTCTCTTGCTCTCTCTCTCTCTCTCGCTAGTGTCTCTCTATCGCTCTCTCTCTCGATCTCTTTCGCTCTCTCTCTCTCTCTCTCTCTCTCTCTCTCGTTACTGGCTCTCTCTCTCACTCTCGCTCTCTTTCTCTCTCCAGGTGGTGGGGATATTTGCTGGCTTCGGTCTGCTCCTACTGGTGGCTTCTCCCTTCCTCCTCCTAGCCACACCCTTTGTTCTGTGCTGCAAATGTAAATGCAGTAAAGGAGATGACGATCCTCTGCCTACCTAACCAACCCTGCCCTGGACACAGGGTCAGGTCAGCTCACCTGACAGACAGGGGCACCAGGCCTGTTGATGGACAGGGTGTTTGGTGTTTGGTTAGTCATCCACTCCTTACAGTGTTTTAATCCCGCACACCGGCCCAGAGGACTCTTAGGGATTGATGGGTTTGTCGCTGGGGCAGCACAGTGCAAGTGGAAGAGGAATATTGACTTTGGGCGGAGCCAGCAAATTGGGTTGTGGGGACACTCTAAACAGTGTAGTTTTGATGTGATGTGTTAAGAAGGACCGGACCTGCAGAGGCGAGGAGGACAGAACCACCAGTCAGTGTTGGGCTGGGTTGGTTGTTGCTTCAGAGGTCAATCTGGGATTGGTGGTTATAGCTCTGTCTATGTGTGTCAGGTTCAAGGTTAAGGTTATTTGTACAACTGTCTTGGTGCTTGTTTGGGGGACTGCAAATATAATGTAGGTATATTTGGAGGGAGCAGCCTTGGCTATCAGCCACGGAATGTGGAAGTGTCTCCTATAAGGGTAGATACTGTGTCCCAAGTGACAACGTATTCCCTATATAATCCACTATTTCTGACCAGGACCCATAAGGCTCTGGTTAAAAGTAGTGCACTATTTAGGGAATATTTACTTACCAACCGGTTCTCCCTCTTCAGCTCTTGAGCTTTGTATAAGAACACAAACAATATCAAGGATCTCATCAGAGAAAACCATTTCAGATTATCCGTTTGTATCATGTAAATCTCTGAGGATTCACAACGTCCCTCAAATATATTTTGAACGTTTTGTTTTCTATTATAGACTTGCTGGGAAAGATTTGTCAGATAAAAGATGAGACTATTGTTCAACATAACCTACAGGATGCATGGCTACTATATGCTTGAGGATGTCATATAATCTCCTCAGATTATAAGGAGTCAACTTTACCACCATCTTGAATTTACTGCCCGTTCTCCCGAAGAAAAATATGTGTAAATGGGCAAACTTCCTTTGCAACTATTTACCATAGAATAATTTGCTAGAATCGAGAGTGAATGGTATAACATTGATCTTTCAGTATTTATATCAACACAGTGGAATAAACAGCATCCCAGATGTAGCAAGCAGGAGTCGATTCCATTTCAGTTAAATCAATTCAGGAAGATAAATGAAATTCCAATTTCAATTTTCCTCATTGCTTCTTTGAGAAATATTTGGAATTGGAATTTCAATTTACTGAATGAAAAGGAATTGACCCCAAACCTGGTCGCAAGTGCTAATGTCCACTGAATAACCCATTCTGTAGCAGCTCAACCTACTTCTGTTATATTTACTAGCAGTGAAACCTCTTTACCCTTTAATGAGTTAAACTAACCATCTTATATTAGACAATGCACTTGAGTTGAGGTAGCCATGGTGCCACAAAATGTCTTTCAAATCTACTTTGATATGAGTGTGATTGATTCACACTCCCTTTTTACCAAAATGCTCTTATTTGATATTGTACAATTCTGAACACTACTGTTATTTATCCTACAATTTGTCACATGTACTACTAGCATTCTCCTGTTACGCTCCACACCAATTATGTTGAGAAAGACTTCATTGCTTGCGTGTTGTATTTTTGTGGATAGAAAAATATCAGAATAGTAGCTTTACTTAAAAGAATTCTGTGACACAATGACAATGGTGTACATTCAGGGTTTAAAAAGTGTACAAGTATTCGATCACATAGTTTTTTGTATACGGATATAATCTCATCCCCAGGTTCAAGCGCTATGACAGAGCGAGAGCCAGCAAGTGGACTAGATTAATATGGATGTATTTCCATGATATGATTTCAAATTTTTAAATGTACTGCTTAATTGATCATTTCACGGTATTCTGTCACAAAACCTGACCAATTGAGTCAGACTCCAAATATGGGCTCAACACATCTTGGTCCAGTTTTATAGCAGCAATTGGGTCAATACAGCAGGAGACTTATCTGAGAAATGAGGAGGTGTGTGTGTGTTAGGGGGTGGGATCAGGCTAATAGGCTTATTTATAATTGGTGGTCAAGTTTTTGGAGTCAAATGTAGCCAAAATGATCCTTTAAGATCTCTAGGTCAGGACCACTTGTAGTGTGTGTTCACTTCCATTTTAACTTATTCAGTTTGTTTGTATTTAGGGGGTTTTATGTTTAAAGAATATTGCATTGCACTCAACTAATTATATTTAAACTGTATGAAGAACATCTTTGTTACTGTAGCATTTCTGCATATGAGTTCTGTTATGTTAAATGGATACTTCGGGATTTTGGCAATGAGGTCCTTCATCTACTTCCCCAGAGTCAGATAAACTCGGGAATAGTATTTTTATGTCTCTGTGTGCAGTTTGAAGGACGTTGCTATCTAGCGCTAGCGCAATTGCTAACTAGCCTTAACACCATGCATGCTAGCAGATACCATAGACTTCCAGCCATTGCGCTAACGCTAGTTAGCATTGCCAAAATCCCCAAATATCCATTTAAGTTCTTGTTCAGATGTTTACATACTGTACATTTGTTTGTAACACCACATACTTTAAATAAAAAGCACAGTTAGCTTGTTCTGGTAGCAGGTATTCTTGGTTATGTGCTTTGATGGAATCAAATTAAATGGAATCAAATTAAATCAAATTCTACCTGTCACTTGCCGAATGCAACATGTGTTGACTTTACTGTGAAATGCTTATTTACGAGCCATTTCCCAACAATGCAGAGTTTTAAAAAAGAATATTAAATTGCTAAATAAAAAAGGTAAATAGTAATAAAATAACATTAACGAGGTTATATACAAGGAGTACCGGTAATGAGTCAATGTGCAGGGGTACCAGGTATAATATGTAGGTAGGGGTGAAAGTGACTAGTCAAACAGGATAGAATATAAACAGAATAGCAGGGGGAGTATATGGGCCTCCTTTCAGACACTGTGGATGGTACCAGAAATAATTGTAAAGTAACAAATATGTGTTAAAGATTCTCGAGTCAGAGGAACAGAAAAATGCAGCAATAAAGAATCAAGCACATCATCAATCAATTTGTTATACATCAATCTTGTGCAAGGCGTCTTGCACATCACTAGTAGAAAGTTGTTGAAATGAAAAGAAAGAACTGCAGAGGGAAAGGAAGATCAGATGTTTCGATGCAGTACTCTGTACTATCATCTATAGAGTGGAGTAGGACAATATACAGTGGGACTACAAGTAATGTACAGTTAGACTATATTAGTCACACGTTATGGTAACATAGATGTTTTAATACATGCTTTATGAAAACCACAATGTCACCACTCTAATAAGTAAACTATTACTGTTTATCCCTGAGAAATAACCACATTGAAAACTCAGTACACAGACATACCGCCATCCTCTGCCCCTCTACAGTTAATCATTTGAAGAGCAGACCTAACACACTCTGGACCTCTTGACACGAACAGGCTCCCCCAGCCCAAGACGGGGTGGCGGAACCTCAACATCTGCTGTGTGTGGTCTAATCCGAGCATCTAGTTCTGTGTCCCTGGACCACGCATGGTCTGGCACGGGGACCCGCAGGGGCAGGTGGGCAGCTGCCTCCCACGGCAACAGTTCAACACCAAACCTAATCAATTCATGTGCTTCTCCACCAACTACCTCGGCCATCTGTCCGGACCTGAACTACACACCACACAGGAACACAGCAGCGCTACGATGTTCACTCCGGTGCACACAGAACGACAGAACTCATGATCAGAGGCTAGATCCCATGTTGTTATCTAACTAGAGATGTTGAAGACAATGCTGGTACAAAGGAGTGGTGTGTTTACTGCCTCTTGGTTTCAATCTACTGAGTGAAATATTGAGGGTGGAAGTTGGGAGTAGGGAGCTGAAATACTGTTTTACAGCCACAAGAGGGTATCCTTAGTTTGGATTTCGTTATGTAACCACTGCATCTAACAATGTGCCCAATTGCTCACATGGTACATTGGCTTTGTGACTGTATAACGTTTATTGTTTACTTTCTGTTTATTGTAACGTTTATTGTTTACTTTCTCTCCCTTTAATTATTTCATCCATGTGCAGAATATCCTCCAACCAAAACCTTCACACCATTCACAGCAGAACAGCAGGAGTGAGCAGAGAGCTGGAACTGAGGGCCTTCATATCCCCAGGTGAGCTGTGGGAGCCTCTGGTCAGCTTACCATTACAACCCTCCCTGGCTTGACTGTCATAGACTCTGACAAGCACATGTGCGAGAGGGGGGGGGGGGGGGGGGGGGGGGGGGGGGGGGGGGGGGGGGGGGGGGGGGTTAGGTTACAAAGTGAACATGGATCAAAGCAGAGCATTTTATCTCCATTACGGAGCCCCTCACTACATTTTGTATTCTGCCAATCTGTTGAACCAGCCGGATATTAGAAAACCTGGGTGGGCAGAGATGGAGGCAGTGTTTGGTTTTAAGGAACAAATAGCTGCGACAGAATGATACCTACTAAACAACACTAAACACATACTAAACAATACTAAACACACACTAAACTATAATAAACACATACTAAACAACACTAAACGCATACTAAACAATACTAAACTATAATAAACACATACTAAACAACACTAAACACATGCTAAACAACACTAAACACATACTAAACACATACTTAACAACACTAAATGCATACTACACAATACTAAACACATACTAAACAACACTAAACACATACTAAACAACACTAAACACATACTAAACAACACTAAACAACACTAAACACATACTAAACACATACTAAACAACACTAAACACATACTAAACACATACTAAACAACACTAAACAACACTAAACACATACTAAACAACACTAAACACATACTAACAACACTAAATACATACTACACACATACTAAACACATACTAAACAACACTGAACACATACTAACAACACTAAACACATACTAAACAATATTAAACAACACTAAACACATACTAAACAACACTAAACACATACTAAACAATATTAAACAACACTAAACACATACTAAACAACACTAAGCACATTCTAAACACATAATAAACACATACTAAACAACCCTAAACAACACTAAACACATACTAAACACATACTTAACAACACTAAATGCATACTACACAATACTAAACACATACTAAACAACACTAAACACATACTAAACAACACTAAACAACACTAAACACATACTAAACAACACTAAACACATACTAAACACATACTAAACAACACTAAACACATACTAAACAATATTAAACAACACTAAACACATACTAAACAACACTAAGCACATTCTAAACACATAATAAACACATACTAAACAACCCTAAACAACACTAAACACATACTTAACACATACTAAACAACACTAAACACATACTTAACACATACTAAACAACACTAAACACATACTTAACACATACTAAACAACACTAAACACATACTAAACACATACTAAACAACCCTAAACAACACTAAACACATACTTAACACATACTAAACACCACTAAACATATACTAAACACATACTTAACACATACTAAACAACACTAAATACATACTAAACAACACTAAACAACACTAAACACATACTAAACAACACTAAACAACACTTAACACATACTAAACAACACTAAACATATACTAAACACATACTAAACAACACTAAATACATACTAAACAACACTAAACACATACTAAACAACACTAAACACATACTAAAAAGCACTAAACACATACTAAACACATACAAAACAACACTAAACACATACTTAACACATATTTAACACGTACTAAAAAATACTAAACACATACTAAACACATACTAAACAACACTAAATGCATACTACACAACACTAAACACATTCTAAACAACACTAAACACATACTAAACAACACTAAACACATACTAAACACATACTAAACACATACTAAACAACACTAAACAACACTAAACACATAATAAACAATATTAAACAACACTAAACACATACTAAACAACACTAAACACATACTAAACACACACTTAACACATACTAAACAACACTAAATGCATACTACACAACACTAAACACATACTAAACAACACTAAGCACATTCTAAACACATACTAAACAACACTAAACAACACTAAACACATACTTAACACATACTAAACAACACTAAACACATACTAAACACATACTTAACACATACTAAACACCACTAAACATATACTAAACACATACTTAACACATACTAAACAACACTAAACAACACTAAACACACACTTAACACATACTAAACAACACTAAACACATACTAAACAACACTAAACACATACTAAACAACACTAAACACATACTTAACACATACTTAACACGTACTAAACAATACTAAACACATACTAAACACATACTAAACAACACTAAACGCATACTACACAACACTAAACACATACTAAACAACACTAAACACATACTAAACAACACTAAACACATACTAAACACACACTTAACAAATACTAAACAACACTAAATGCATACTACACAACACTAAACACATACTAAACAACACTAAACACATACTAAACAACACTAAACACATATTAAACACACACTTAACACATACTAAACAACACTAAATGCATACTACACAACACTAAACACATACTAAACAACACTAAACACATACTAAACAACACTAAACACATACTAAAAAAACACTAAACACATACTAAACAACACTAAACACATACTAAACAACACTAAACACATACTAAACACATACTAAACAACACTAAACAACACTAAACAACACTAAACACATACTAAGCAACACTAAACAACACTAAACACATACTAAACAACACTTAACACATACTAAACACATACTAAACAACACTAAACAACACTAAACACATACTAAACACATACTAAACACATACTAAACAACACTAAATGACACTAAACACATAATACACCATATTAAACAACACTTAACACATACTAAACAACACTAAATATGCATACTACACCACACTAAACACATAATAAACAATATTAAACAACACTAAACACATACTAAACAACACTAAACACATACTAAACACACACTTAACACATACTAAACAACACTAAATGCATACTACACAACACTAAACACATACTAAACAACACTAAACACATACTAAACAACACTAAACACATATTAAACACACACTTAACACATACTAAACAACACTAAATGCATACTACACAACACTAAACACATACTAAACAACACTAAACACATACTAAACAACACTAAACACATACTAAAAAACACTAAACACATACTAAACAACACTAAACACATACTAAACAACACTAAACACATACTAAACACATACTAAACAACACTAAACAACACTAAACACATACTAAACAACACTAAACACATACTAAGCAACACTAAACAACACTAAACACATACTAAACAACACTAAACCACACTAAACACATACTAAACAACACTAAACCACACTAAACACATACTAAACAACACTAAACCACACTAAACACATACTAAACAACACTAAACCACACTAAACACATACTAAACAACACTAAACCACACTAAACAATACATAAGTAAAGACTTTGATAACTGATGTGGAAGTGGTTATTTAGTACCATGTCAGCCTTTAGATGTAGTTATGTAATACTGATTAAATTATATTTTGTCAATTAAATGACCTTAAATTATCCAATTACTTTTGCAACGTAGAAACAAAAATAAGCTATGCAAAATGGCGATCCTGCAACGTGCAGCCCCGCAATTATATATTTGGCGCAAGCACGCTGGATTGAGATTTTGCGTAGCTAATTGTATTCTTGCGTTGTGTACATACATACATAAGATGTAAATTAGGCTTAACAAATGCATGTAAAGCTAGCCTGTATCCTTATTGTCCTTTTTGTCAATCATGTATAACCAAACAGATAGGCAGTCTAACCTGTGTTGAAAAGCTCTCTGGGAAGCAGGTCTCTTCTTTAGTCATACATTTTGTTATTTTGAATGGCTCAGTGTATAGTGTTCATTGTTGCAGTCAGCCACTCTTACCTCTTCACTGTGTGGCAGCCACCATTCAGACTGCTGGTGGAGACAGGTGCTGGTCATTCTGTCAGAGCCATGGCTTCGCTCTCTTCAGAGCCCCAGTGACACGATACAGCCTCCCCCTAGTCTCTCCCAGTCTCCCCCTATTCTCCCCCAGTCTCCCCCTATTCTCCCCCAGTCTCCCCCTTGTCTCTCCCAGTCTCCCCCTATTCTCCCCCAGTCTTCCCCTATTCTCCCCCTAGTCTCCCCCTATTCTCCCCCTAGTCTCCCCCTATTCTCCCCCTAGTCTCCCCCAGACTCCCCCTATTCTCCCCCAGTCTCCCCCTATTCTCCCCCAGTCTTCCCCTATTCTCCCCCTAGTCTCTCCCAGTCTTCCCCTATTCTCCCCCAGTCTTCCCCTATTCTCCCCCTAGTCTCCCCCTATTCTCTCCCAGACTCCCCCTATTCTCCCCCTAGTCTCCCCCTATTCTCCCCCAGTCTTCCCCTATTCTCCCCCTTGTCTCCCCCTATTCTCCCCCAGACTCCCCCTATTCTCCCCCAGTCTCCCCCTAGTCTCCCCCAGTCTTCCCCTATTCTCCCCCTTGTCTCCCCCTATTCTCCCCCAGACTCCCCCTATTCTCCCCCAGTCTCCCCCTAGTCTCCCCCCACCCCCCCCCCCCCCAGTCTCCCCCTAGTCTCCCCCTATTCCCCCCCTAGTCTCCCCCTTTGTCTCCCCCAGTCTCCCTTAGTCTCTCCCAGTCTCCCCTAGTCTCCCCCTAGTCTCCCCAGTCTCCCGCTCGTCTCCCCCAGTTTCCCTCATCCTCCCTCTAGTCTCCGCCTTGTCACTCCCAGTCTCCTCCTAGTCTCTTCTAGTCTCCCCCTAGTCTCCCCTGGTCTCTCCTAGTCTTCCCTCACCTCCCCCTAGACTCTCCTAGTCTCCCCCTATTCTCCCCCTAGTCTCCCCCAGTCTTCCCCTATTCTCCCCCTTGTCTCCCCCTATTCTCCCCCAGACTCCCCCTATTCTCCCCCAGTCTCCCCCTATTCCCCCCCTAGTCTCCCCCTTTGTCTCCCCCAGTCTCCCTTAGTCTCTCCCAGTCTCCCCTAGTCTCCCCCTAGTCTCCCCAGTCTCCCGCTCGTCTCCCCCAGTTTCCCTCATCCTCCCTCTAGTCTCCGCCTTGTCACTCCCAGTCTCCTCCTAGTCTCTTCTAGTCTCCCCCTAGTCTCCCCTGGTCTCTCCTAGTCTTCCCTCACCTCCCCCTAGACTCTCCTAGTCTACCCTTAGTATCCCCTAGTCTCTCCCAGTCTGCCCCTAGACTCTCCTAGTCTCCCCTAGTCTCCCCTAGTCTCTCCCAGTCTTCCCCTATTCTCCCCCAGTCTTCCCCTATTCTCCCCCTAGTCTCCCCCTATTCTCTCCCTAGTCTCCCCCTATTCTCCCCCAGTCTCCCCCTAGTCTCCCCCTACCCCCCCCCCAGTCTCCCCCTAGTCTCCCCCTATTCCCCCCCTAGTCTCCCCCTTTGTCTCCCCCAGTCTCCCTTAGTCTCTCCCAGTCTCCCCTAGTCTCCCCCTAGTCTCCCCAGTCTCCCGCTCGTCTCCCCCAGTTTCCCTCATCCTCCCTCTAGTCTCCGCCTTGTCACTCCCAGTCTCCTCCTAGTCTCTTCTAGTCTCCCCCTAGTCTCCCCTGGTCTCTCCTAGTCTTCCCTCACCTCCCCCTAGACTCTCCTAGTCTACCCTTAGTATCCCCTAGTCTCCCCTAGTCTCTCCCAGTCTGCCCCTAGACTCTCCTAGTCTCCCCTAGTCTCCCCTAGTCTCTCCCAGTCTTCCCCTATTCTCCCCCAGTCTTCCCCTATTCTCCCCCTAGTCTCCCCCTATTCTCTCCCAGACTCCCCCTATTCTCCCCCTAGTCTCCCCCTATTCTCCCCCAGTCTTCCCCTATTCTCCCCCTTGTCTCCCCCTATTCTCCCCCAGACTCCCCCTATTCTCCCCCAGTCTCCCCCTAGTCTCCCCCCACCCCCCCCCCCCAGTCTCCCCCTAGTCTCCCCCTATTCCCCCCCTAGTCTCCCCCTTTGTCTCCCCCAGTCTCCCTTAGTCTCTCCCAGTCTCCCCTAGTCTCCCCCTAGTCTCCCCAGTCTCCCGCTCGTCTCCCCCAGTTTCCCTCATCCTCCCTCTAGTCTCCGCCTTGTCACTCCCAGTCTCCTCCTAGTCTCTTCTAGTCTCCCCCTAGTCTCCCCTGGTCTCTCCTAGTCTTCCCTCACCTCCCCCTAGACTCTCCTAGTCTACCCTTAGTATCCCCTAGTCTCTCCCAGTCTGCCCCTAGACTCTCCTAGTCTCCCCTAGTCTCCCCTAGTCTCTCCCAGTCTGCCCCTAGACTGTCCTAGTCTACCCTTAGTCTCCCCTAGTCTCTCCCAGTCTGACCCTAGACTCTCCTAGTCTACCCCTAGACTCTCCTAGTCTACCCTTAGTCTCCCCTAGTCTCTCCCAGTCTGCCCCTAGACTCTCCCAGTCTGCCCCTAGACTCTCCTAGTCTACCCTTAGTCTCCCCTAGTCTCTCCCAGTCTGCCCCTAGACTCTCCCAGTCTGCCCCTAGACTCTCCTAGTCTACCCTTAGTCTCCCCTAGTCTCTCCCAGTCTGCCCCTAGACTCTCCTAGTCTACCCCTAGTCTCTCCCAGTCTGCCCCTAGACTCTCCTAGTCTACCCTTAGTCTCCCCTAGTCTCTCCCAGTCTCCCCCTAGTCTCTCCCAGTCTCCCCCTAGACTCTCCCAGTCTACCCCTAGTCTCTCCCAGTCTCCCCCTAGACTCTCCTAGCCTCCCCCGTCTTCCCCTAGTCTCCCCTAGTCTCCCCCTTGTCTCTCCAGTCTGTCCCTAGTCTCTCCTAGTCTCCCTCTAGTCTCCCCCAGTCTCTCCCATCCTCCCCAGTCTCCCCCATTCTCCCCCTAGTTTTCGCCAGCCTCCCCCAGTCCCCCCCAGACTCTACCTGCCTGCCCCTAGCTTCACCCAGCCTCCCCCAGTCTCCCCAGTCTCTACCTGCCTGCCCCTAGCTTTACCCAGCCTCCCCCAGTCACCCCAGTCTCTACCTGCCTGCCCCTATCTTCCCCCAGCCTCCCCCAGTCTCCCCCAGCCTCTACCTGCCTGCCCCTAGCTTTACCCAGCCTCCCCCAGTCTCCCCAGTCTCTACCTGCCTGCCCCTAGCTTCCCCCAGCCTCCCCCAATCTCCCCAGTCTCTACCTGCCTGCCCCTATCTTTACCCAGCCTCCCCCAGTCTCCCCAGTCTCTACCTGCCTGCCCCTAGCTTCCCCCAGCCTCCCCCAGTCTCCCCCAGTCTCTACCTGCCTGCCTCTAGCTTCCCCATGCCTCCCCCAGTCTCCCCCAGCCTCTACCTGCCTGCCCCTAGCTTTACCCAGCCTCCCCCAGTCTCCCCCAGCCTCTATCTGCCTGCCCCTAGTTTCACCCAGCCTCCCCCAGTCTCCCTCAGCCTCTACCTGCCTGCCCCTAGCTTCCCCCAGCCTCCCCCAGTCTCCCCCAGCCTCTATCTGCCTGCCCCTAGTTTCACCCAGCCTCCCCCAGTCTCCCCCAGACTCTACCTGCCTGCCCCTAGCTTCACCCAGCCTCCCCCAGTCTCTACCTGCCTGCCCCTAGCTTCACCCAGCCTCCCCCAGTCTCCCCCAGTCTCTACCTGCCTGCCCCTAGCTTCCCCCAGCCTCCCCCAGTCTCACCCAGTCTCTACCTGCCTGCCCCTAGCTTCCCCCAGCCTCCCCCAGTCTCTCCCAGTCTGCCCATAGACTCTCCTAGTCTCCCCCTAGACTCCTCTAGTCTACCCCTAGTCTCTCCCAGTCTCCCCCTAGACTCTCCTAGCCTCCCCCGTCTTCCCCTAGTCTCCCCTAGTCTCTCCCCCAAGTCTCCCCCTAGTCTCTCCCAGTCTCCCCCTAGACTCCTCTAGTCTACCCCTAGTCTCTCCCAGTCTCCCCCTAGACTCTCCTAGCCTCCCCCGTCTTCCCCTAGTCTCCCCTAGTCTCCCCCTTGTCTCTCCCAGTCTGTCCCTAGTCTCTCCAAGTCTCCCTCTAGTCTCTCCCAGTCTCCTCTAATCTCCCCCAGTCTCTCCCATCCTCCCCAGTCTCCCCCATTCTCCCCCTAGTTTTCGCCAGCCTCCCCCAGTCTCCCCCAGACTCTACCTGCCTGCCCCTAGCTTCACCCAGCCTCCCCCAGTCTCCCCAGTCTCTACCTGCCTGCCCCTAGCTTTACCCAGCCCCCCCCCCCAGTCTCCCCAGTCTCTACCTGCCTGCCCCTATCTTCCCCCAGCCTCCCCCAGGCTCCCCCAGCCTCTACCTGCCTGCCCCTAGCTTCACCTAGCCTCCCCCAATCTCCCCAGTCTCTACCTGCCTGCCCCTATCTTTACCCAGCCTCCCCCAGTCTCCCCAGTCTCTACCTGCCTGCCCCTAGCTTCCCCATGCCTCCCCCAGTCTCCCCCAGCCTCTACCTGCCTGCCCCTAGCTTTACCCAGCCTCCCCCAATCTCCCCAGTCTCTACCTGCCTGCCCCTAGCTTCCCCCAGCCTCTACCTGCCTGCCCCTAGTTTCACCCAGCCTCCCCAATCTCCCCCAGCCTCTACCTGCCTGCCCCTAGCTTCCCCCAGTCTCCCCCAGTCTCCCCCAGTCTACCCCAGTCTCTACCTGCCTGCCCCTAGCTTCACCCAGCCTCCCCCAGTCTCTACCTGCCTGCCCCTAGCTTCACCCAGCCTCCCCCAGTCTCCCCCAGTCTCTACCTGCCTGCCCCTAGCTTCCCCCAGCCTCCCCCAGTCTCCCCCAGTCTCTACCTGCCTACCCTTAGCTTCACCCAGCCTCCCCCAGTCTCTACCTGCCTGCCCCTAGCTTCACCCAGCCTCCCCCAGTCTCCCCCAGTCTCTACCTGCCTGCCCCTAGCTTCACCCAGCCTCTGCCAGCCACCCCCCTGGCAGATGGTACCAGGCTGAGGGTGCTTCTCTTAACCGTAATTACCAGCCAGGGTCCAGATGGAGCCATGCAGCCTCACTGGTCCCTTCATCCGCCATCCTCCCCTCCTTATCTCTTTTTTCCCTCTTTCCGTCATCCCCTCTGCCCATCGCGGGCCTATTTGTGCTGCACCGTGCCTTCCAGCCCACACTGTATGCTTCTATGCACACTGGCTACAGTATGGCCCCCAACTAATACTTATTCTTGACCGTTGAATATTGTGTAAATATTTCACATCCACCACACTATTCACTTGGATTTTCCTTCAAAAAACACGATGGCTCTTTTCATTTATTTACAAAGCAATGGCAAATGGGAAATGTTTTAGACGGGTATGACTCTATCCCTACTTGAGCAGCAGCTAACATGAAAGAGTTGGGTTCCTGAGTCCAGCTGTCTCTCTATCTCCTCTGTCTGAATGCCATGCAGGCTGGTGGCTGGTGCCACTGTGACATTCACAGATGGGGACTCAGAAGAGGCAGAGGAGAGAGAGAGATGCGCTTCTCATCTCTGATGCTGTCTGCTTCAGAGTAACAGAACTGCACAGAACACGGAACACAGAACACGGAACACAGAACACAGAACACAGAACACGGAACACAGACACAGTGAAGAGCTGAGTATCAAAGACAAAACACCCCATCAATCTGTCAGAGTCAGAGCGAGGAAGTGACATAACGTAATGTGCAGAATAAAAGTACTTTATTAAAAGTTTTTTTTAAAGATTTGTGTCAAGTAAAAATCATTTGATATGCACCTGTAAAAAATGTATGTTTGTTTGTCACCAACATCTTCAATACTTTGAGATACGCAACAATAGGCCTATTCTTACTGTAGACTAGTTCCAAAATACAAACTGCTCATGATAAATGAAATTACTCAACATTTGACTTATTTCCTCCTTAACTCTTGCTGCTCTACATAGCAATAACAGATTCAGGTAACAGCAATAGACTGAAGGGGTTGGAGTGGGGGAGTACATGGGTGAGGGGGCGGTGGCCGGGGTGATGGTAGAGGTGACCTTGTTACCATTTCAGGCTGAATTGGCCTGGCTGGTAGGGCTCATACAGCAGCAGGAGGGTTGTGTCCGTGGGGAAAGGCAGACAGATGCTGTCTCTCTCTCTCGCTCCCTGTGGGTGAGCTGCACGGTGGAGAATCTGGCCTGAGCAGCTGCCACCCTAATGATGAGCCCTGCTTCTTCTTTACAACCTACACTCAACTACTCAATGCTATGCTACATTCGCTGCACTACATTGCACTACATAACATTACACTACACTACACTACACTACATTATGCTACATTACACTACACTATATTACACTACAGTACACTACATTAGGCTACATTACATTACACTACACTATATGACACTACAGTACACTACATTAGGCTACACTACATTACGCTGCACTGCACTAGATTAGATTACACTAAATTAGGCTACATTACATTAGGTTACACTACATTAGGCTACACTACATTACGCTGCACTGCACTAGATTAGATTACACTACATTAGGCCTCATTACATTACGCTACACTACATTAGGCTTCACTACATTATGTTCCACTACATTATGTTCCACTACACTACACTACATTACACTACATTACACTACAGTACACTACATTAGGCTACACTACATTACGCTACACTCCATTAGTGTACACTACATTAGGCTACATTACATTAGGTTACATTACACTACATTACACTACAGTACACTACATTAGGCTACACTACATTACGCTACACTCCATTAGTGTACACTACATTAGGCTACACTACATTAGGTTACACTACATTAGGCTACACTACATTATGTTCCACTACATTATGTTCCACTACATTAGGCTTCACTACATTATGTTCCACTACATTATGTTCCACTACACTACACTACATTACACTACAGTACACTACATTAGGCTACATTACATTAGGTTACACTACATTAGGCTACACTACATTACGCTGCACTGCACTAGATTAGATTACACTAAATTAGGCTACATTACATTAGGTTACACTACATTATGTTCCACTACATTATGTTCCACTACACTACACTACACTACAGTACACTACATTAGGCTACACTACATTACGCTACACTCCATTAGTGTACACTACATTAGGCTACACTACATTACGCTGCACTGCACTAGATTAGATTACACTACATTATGCTACACTACATTAGGTTACACTACATTAGGTTACACTACATTACGCAACACTACATTAGGCTTCACTATATTAGGCTTCACTACATTAGGCTTCACTATATTAGGCTTCACTACATTAGGTTACACTACATTACGCAACACTACATTAGGCTTCACTTCATTATGCTACACTACATTAGGTTACACTACATTACGCTACACGATATTACTCTACACTACATTCGGTTACACTACATTAGGTCACACTACATTATGTTCCACTACATTATGTTCCACTACACTACACTACATTACACTATATTACACTACAGTACACTACATTAGGCTACACTACATTATGTTCCACTACATTATGTTCCACTACATTATGTTCCACTACACTACACTACATTACACTATATTACACTACATTAGGCTACACTACATTACGCTACACTCCATTAGTTTACACTACAATAGGTTACACTACATTATGCTACACTACATTAGATTACACTACATTAGGTTACACTACATTACGCTACACTACATTAGGTTACACTACATTACGCTATACGACATGAGGTTACACTACATTAGGTTACACTACATTACGCAACACTACATTAGGCTTCACTATATTAGGCTTCACTACATTAGGCTTCACTATATTAGGCTTCACTACATTAGGTTACACTACATTACGCAACACTACATTAGGCTTCACTTCATTATGCTACACTACATTAGGTTACACTACATTAGGTTACACTACATTAGGCTACACTACATTACGCTACACGATATTACTCTACACTACATTCGGTTACACTACATTAGGTCACACTACATTAGGCTACATTACATTAGGTTACACTACATTAGGCTACATTACATTAGGTTACACTACATTAGGTTACATTAGGCTACACTACATTAGGTTACACTACATTAGGCTACATTACATTAGGTTACACTACATTAGGTTACACTACATTAGGTTACACTACATTAGGTTACACTACATTAGGCTACATTACATTAGGTGACACTACATTAGGTTACACTACATTAGGCTACATTACATTAGGTTACACTACATTAGGCTACACTACATTAGGCTACATTACATTAGGTTACACTACATTAGGTTACACTACATTAGGTTACACTACATTAGGTTACACTACATTAGGTTACACTACATTAGGCTACATTACATTAGGTTACACTACATTAGGCTACATTACATTAGGCTACACTACATTAGGTTACACTACATTAGGCTACATTACATTAGGCTACGTTACATTAGGTTACACTACATTAGGCTACATTACATTAGGTTACACTACATTAGGTTACACTACATTAGGTTACACTACATTAGGCTACATTACATTAGGTTACACTACATTAGGCTACATTACATTAGGCTACACTACATTAGGTTACATTACGCTACACTACATTACGCTACACTACATTAGGTTACACTACATTAGGCTACATTACATTAGGCTACATTACATTAGGTTACACTACATTAGGCTACATTACATTAGGCTACACTACATTAGGTTACACTACATTAGGTTACACTACATTAGGTTACACTACATTAGGTTACACTACATTAGGCTACATTACATTAGGCTACACTACATTAGGTTACATTACGCTACACTACATTACGCTACACTACATTACGCTACACTACATTAGGTTACACTACATTAGGTTACACTACATTAGGCTACATTACATTAGGTTACACTACATTAGGTTACACTACATTAGGTTACACTACATTAGGTTACACTACATTAGGCTACATTACATTAGGCTACACTACATTAGGTTACATTACGCTACACTACATTACGCTACACTACATTACGCTACACTACATTAGGTTACACTACATTAGGTTACACTACATTAGGCTACATTACATTACGCTACACTACATTAGGTTACACTACATTACGCTACATTACATTAGGTTACACTTTGCTACGCTACGTTACAGTACACTACTCATACATGTACATCATATTTTTATTTAATTAAATTAAACTTTATTTTAACAGGGAGTCATACTGAGACCAAGGTCTCTTTTACAGATGAGCCCTGATTTATATTAAATACAGAAAATACACACATCAATATAAACACAAAATGCAAGAAGAAAGAAAAACAGGTTCATAAAAAACAAACATATTCACCAGTAATACGGTCCTCAATCAGTTTTCTGAATTGCCCTAGAGGCACCAAAACGAACATATTCACCAGTAATACGGTCCTCAATCAGTTTTCTGAATTGCCCTAGAGGCACCAAAACGAACATATTCACCAGTAATACGGTCCTCAATCAGTTTTCTGAATTGCCCTAGAGGCACCAAAACGAACATATTCACCAGTAATACGGTCCTCAATCAGTTTTCTGAATTGCCCTAGAGGCACCAAAACGAACATATTCACCAGTAATACGGTCCTCAATCAGTTTTCTGAATTGCCCTAGAGGCACCAAAACGAACATATTCACCAGTAATACGGTCCTCAATCAGTTTTCTGAATTGCCCTAGAGGCACCAAAACGAACATATTCACCAGTAATACGGTCCTCAATCAGTTTTCTGAATTGCCCTAGAGGCACCAAAACGAACATATTCACCAGTAATACGGTCCTCAATCAGTTTTCTGAATTGCCCTAGAGGCACCAAAACGAACATATTCACCAGTAATACGGTCCTCAATCAGTTTTCTGAATTGCCCTAGAGGCACCAAAACGAACATATTCACCAGTAATACGGTCCTCAATCAGTTTTCTGAATTGCCCTAGAGGCACCAGAACATCACATTTAAGAACATTTAGAAATTTGTTCCACAAAGAAGGTGTAAAAAAAACTTAACGCTGATTTACCTAACTGGGTAGAGACCAACGCTGATTTACCTAACTGGGTAGAGACCAACGCTGATTTACCTAACTGGGTAGAGACCAACGCTGATTTACCTAACTGGGTAGAGACCAACGCTGATTTACCTAACTGGGTAGAGACCAACGCTGATTTACCTAACTGGGTAGAGACCAACGCTGATTTACCTAACTGGGTAGAGACCAACGCTGATTTACCTAACTGCGTAGAGACCAACGGAATTTCCAGAGTTAATCATCCCTAAGACCGGGGGACGGTGACTAATATGTCTTAAGTTTGCAAAAGATGTTAGGTACAGTGGAAATTTTTGCAAAAGGGCTTTAGAAATGAAAATATAGCAGCCAACCAACTTTCTGGTAGAGAATGCAGTGATGAGCACTAAAATAGTGGTCTGTAATAAAGAGTTATGCGTTATGATAAACTGCATCTAACAGCTTTCATGAAGTGGCAGTTGCTAAAGACACAAATCTTTACACCACACAGAAAACTCCTCTCTAACAACTTCAATGAGACACGCCACGCACATCAACAGCCTCCATGTCAAAGCAGTGTTTCTGGTTATACAGTGACAAGTCATACTTTTTCAGGTCCTGGTCTTATGTCCTACTCACTTCATCCTGGTTGTATGCAGGAGTAGGATTTAGTTTCATGTACAGTGCCTTGCGAAAGTATTCGGCCCCCTTGAACTTTGCGACCTTTTGCCACATTTCAGGCTTCAAACATAAAGATATAAAACTGTATTTTTTTGTGAAGAATCAACAACAAGTGGGACACAATCATGAAGTGGAACGACATTTATTGGATATTTCAAACTTTTTTAACAAATCAAAAACTGATAAATTGGGCATGCAAAATTATTCAGCCCCCTTAAGTTAATACTTTTTTAATACTACCTTTTGCTGCGATTACAGCTGTAGGTCGCTTGGGGTATGTCTCTATCAGTTTTGCACATCGAGAGACTGACATTTTTTCCCATTCCACCTTGCAAAACAGCTCGAGCTCAGTGAGGTTGGATGGAGAGCATTTGTGAACAGCAGTTTTCAGTTCTTTCCACAGATTCTCGATTGGATTCAGGTCTGGACTTTGACTTGGCCATTCTAACACCTGGATATGTTTATTTTTGAACCATTCCATTGTAGATTTTGCTTTATGTTTTGGATCATTGTCTTGTTGGAAGACAAATCTCCGTCCCAGTCTCAGGTCTTTTGCAGACTCCATCAGGTTCTCTTCCAGAACGGTCCTGTATTTGGCTCCATCCATCTTCCCATCAATTTTAACCATCTTCCCTGTCCCTGCTGAAGAAAAGCAGGCCCAAACCATGATGCTGCCACCACCATGTTTGACAGTGGGGATGGTGTGTTCAGCTGTGTTGCTTTTACGCCAAACATAACGTTTTGCATTGTTGCCAAAAAGTTCAATTTTGGTTTCATCTGACCAGAGCACCTTCTTCCACATGTTTGGTGTGTCTCCCAGGTGGCTTGTGGCAAACTTTAAACAACACTTTTTATGGATATCTTTAAGAAATGGCTTTCTTCTTGCCACTCTTCCATAAAGGCCAGATTTGTGCAATATACGACTGATTGTTGTCCTATGGACAGAGTCTCCCACCTCAGCTGTAGATCTCTGCAGTTCATCCAGAGTGATCATGGGCCTCTTGGCTGCATCTCTGATCAGTCTTCTCCTTGTATGAGCTGAAAGTTTAGAGGGACGGCCAGGTCTTGGTAGATTTGCAGTGGTCTGATACTCCTTCCATTTCAATATTATCGCTTGCACAGTGCTCCTTGGGATGTTTAAAGCTTGGGAAATCTTTTTGTATCCAAATCCGGCTTTAAACTTCTTCTCAACAGTATCTCGGACCTGCCTGGTGTGTTCCTTGTTCTTCATGATGCTCTCTGCGCTTTTAACGGACCTCTGAGACTATCACAGTGCAGGTGCATTTATACGGAGACTTGATTACACACAGGTGGATTGTATTTATCATCATTAGTCATTTAGGTCAACATTGGATCATTCAGAGATCCTCACTGAACTTCTGGAGAGAGTTTGCTGCACTGAAAGTAAAGGGGCTGAATAATTTTGCACGCCCAATTTTTCCGTTTTTGATTCGTTAAAAAAGTTTGAAATATCCAATAAATGCCGTTCCACTTCATGATTGTGTCCCACTTGTTGTTGATTCTTCACAAAAAAATACAGTTTTATATCTTTATGTTTGAAGCCTGAAATGTGGCAAAAGGTCGCAAAGTTCAAGGGGGCCGAATACTTTCGCAGGGCACTGTATTTGAGGCATTTCATTTTCTCACTATATGACACTCCAATGCACTCACTGGTGACTTTATTGATAGCGGCACAAGCCATGATCAGCCATTGGGATACATGGATAACACAGGAGGCTGCTGAGGGGAGGACAGCTCATAATAATGGCTGGAACAGAGTAAATGGAAACCCTGTGTTTGGTGTATTTGATACTACTCTACTGATTCCACTCCAGCCATTCCTAGGAGCCGATGGTAATAGCTGAAAAATGAATGAAAAACTAAATGTGTTAGGTATGTCAGAAAGTGTCTGTGTGTGTCTTTATGTTATCATATTATTTATTATTTATAAGTTAGTCTGTTGGACTGTGTTTCGGGGAAGGACACAGAAAGGGGTAGAGGAGGGGGAGGGGGAGGTGCTGGCTGGGCCAGTCAACCCCAGCAGGGTGGACATCTGTGGAGCTGTCTTTCATCTCTGTACTCTCCTTCCATTCCCAAGCGAGATGACTGGGTACCTGGGCTGGGCGATGCGAGGCCAAGGGGGCCTGGAGACAACCCAGCCAGAGAAGAACTAACTACTGCAGCCAACCAGCCAGCCAGCTAGTTCCTAGGCTCTGCTCGGCTCTGCTCAGCTGAGCTCTCCCCAGCTGGGGCTGCTTCTTGCCCGGGGCCTACCTAGCCTGCCGCACAGCCATCCTGCTGCAACATCTGCCCTCTCTCCCAGGCCTGTTTGATCTGCAGCCCATAGCCCTGCCTGTCTTTCTGTCTCTGTCTGTCTGTCTGTCTGTCTGTCTGTCTGTCTGTCTGTCTGTCTGTCTGTCATACTGCCTGCCTGCCTGCCTGCCTGCCTGCTTGCCTGCCTGCCTGCCTGTCTGCCTGTCTGCCTGTCTTTCTCCTTGCATTGTCACATTAGGTCGGCATTATTGTGAGGAGAAGGCCTAACTGATTTTGGTTGCCCCAAATTATGATTCCATGTTATTTTCCATTATCATGATATACCATCTCATCATCACAGACTAATTACCTGGAGAATGTAGCCAATTATTTATTTAAAAATCAAATTAGATCAATTGAAGATAATATAATAAAATAAATTGCATAATTAATTTGATGTTTCATAAAGTCAAATCATAAATGACAGGATTACTAACATGCTAGTCAAACTTTTATGAGGTCATGTGTGTACATGCCTGTGTGTGTGGTCTGAGAGTTTTACAGCTCCTTTCATACAGGGTGTGTGTGTGAGTCTGTCTTTACCGTCTGAGTGGTATGGATGACCGTCTGAGTTTCCGGTGTCTCTGTTAGCTGGCGTTGCCACACACATCTTTCTGGCGCTGCTCAACCCCCGGCTGTTGAGGAAGCCTGGCAGGTGGACCATGTTTCTCATGTAGTCATGACCGTTGATGTTGGAGTCCCTGAGCACGCTGTTCAGGTTCTGGTTGATGGCCTTGATGATGATGTGGGGGTCACTGGCAAAGATGGAGATGAGGGGGCCTTTGGATAAGATCAGTCTCAACTGGTGGAGAGGAGAGGAACAGGATACATATTTTTTCTAGGTCTCTTTTTCAAGGGAGACTTAGCCAAGATGGCAATAACTATGTTATTTGTCACATGCACCGAATACAAAAGGTGCAGACCTTACAGGGAAATGCTTACAAGCCATTAACCAACAATGCAGTTTTAACCCTTGTGTAGTCTTAACATTCTGTATACTCCACTTGTTCTAAGCGTAAAAAATGACCCGCCTTCACTAAACCCCTAAAATAAAGAAGCATTTAAGCCCCAAATCTATTTTGCATGAAGAAACAACCTGTCATTCATCACAAACGTTGTGAATATCTGGGTCTTCTCTCTTCACAGTGCAGAAAGACTGCATTTAATCAGTGGACACCACTCGTTTGGATTACAACACATCTGTCATAATTGTTTTCTTTACTAGGGGCGGCAGGGTAGCCTAGTGGTTAGAGCGTTGGACTAGTAACCGGAAGGTTGCGAGTTCAAACCCCCGAGCTGACAAGGTACAAATCTGTCGTTCTGCCCCTGAACAGGCAGTTAACCCACTGTTCCCAGGCCGTCATTGAAAATAAGAATTTGTTCTTAACTGACTTGCCTGGTTAAATAAAGGTAAAATAAAAAATAAATAAACTAAAGTAGAGGTTTATTATTATGATTATTATTGCTGAAGGTAATGCATAGGTGTAAACATTACTTTTAAAGCAAGAGATAGCACTTGTATAGCCTAAGATAGTAGCATAAATGTGTAGAAAGTAGTTTTGAATGCATTTTATTGAAGGGAAACAATAACAGTATTGAACCTTTTTGGCAACATAGTGATATATTCTTATATACTGTACAATGAGGAATTCAACCACAAAATACTAGTCTTCTCCCATTTTGTTAACCATTGCCCCCACCCACGAGGTGTATAAACAACAACAATAAATAAGAATAAAATAAGATAATAGATACAAAACAAAAACTTGATGAACAGAAGTTTAAATCAATCAACTCTAATTAGCACATGTATGTAAGTGTGTGCATGGACTTTGCAGATGTATTTTTCACGTGCAGCACATAGTATTGGTTCTACAGTCCTTTTTTGAGGAATTGTCATCTCCTCCTCTTTCCTGCCCCAGCTGCAGCCTCAGGTGGATCAGGACAAGACTCAGCCCCCTGAACAGCTTTCACATAGTGCATTCCTGTTTGGCCCTGTCCGGGGGTGTCCTCGGATGGGGCCACAGTGTCTCCTGACCCCTCCTGTCTCAGCCTCCAGTATTTATGCTGCAGTAGTTTATGTGTCGGGGGGCTAGGGTCAGTTTGTTATATCTGGAGTACTTCTCCTGTCCTATTCGGTGTCCTGTGTGAATCTAAGTGTGCGTTCTCTAATTCTCTCCTTCTCTCTTTCTCTCTCTCGGAGGACCTGAGCCTTAGGACCATGCCCCAGGAATACCTGACATGATGACTCCTTGCTGTCCCCAGTCCACCTGACCGTGCTGCTGCTCCAGTTTAAACTGTTCTGCCTTATTATTATTCGACCATGCTGGTCATTTATGAACATTTGAACATCTTGGCCATGTTCTGTTATAATCTCCACCTGGCACAGCCAGAAGAGGACTGGCCATCCCACATATGCTCTCTCTAATTCTCTCTTTCTTTCTCTCTCTCGGAGGACCTGAGCCCTAGGACCATGCCCCAGGAATACCTGACATGATGACTCCTTGCTGTCCCCAGTCCACCTGACTGTGCTGCTGCTCCAGTTTCAACTGTTCTGCCTTATTATTATTCGACCATGCTGGTCATTTATGAACATTTGAACATCTTGACCATGTTCTGTTATAATCTCCACCCGGCACAGCCAGAAGAGGACTGGCCACCCCACATAGCCTGGTTCCTCTCTATGTTTCTTCCTAGGTTTTGGCCTTTCTAGGGAGTTTTTCCTAGCCACCGTGCTTCTACACTTGCATTGCTTGCTGTTTGGGGTTTTAGGCTGGGTTTCTGTACAGCACTTTGAGATATCAGCTGATGTACGAAGGGCTATATAAATACATTTGATTTGATTTGCTGCAGACGCTGCTGTGCGGGGGAGGCACTCCCTTCGTTGAATGTGTGTGGTTACAAGTGTCTTTCCCAGCTGCTCCAGGAACACCCTCCTCTTGTTCCCCTTATCAGGCATCCAGTTAGGGTTGATCTTGTTCTATATCACGTAGGCATTGTATGAGGACACATCAATGGTGTTATGGAAGATGACCAGGGGCCAGCGGGCAGTCATCCTCCTGCAGCTGTAAGTTCCAATCACCTTGTCCAGGAATTCCACACCTCCTTTGTTGTGGTTGTAAGTCCAGGATGACGGCTGGCTTCCTGTCCTCACGATCACTGATCTCAACCGTTTTGTGCAGTGTGCTCAGGAGGACCACATTCTTGTTCCTCTAGAGTGTTAGTGGGAGTGAAGGCAAACTTTGATGAGAAGGCCTCTCTCCCCCTTGTTGTGAGGAGTGCAGGGAGGAGCTCAGGCTTGTTCTTTCTAACTGTGCCAACCATGGTGATCTTCCTCTTCAGGAGCTGCTGGCTGAGTTCAATCAGTAGCACACATAATCTCAATTTCTCATTGTGTGTGTCTTTGTGGTTTTTGTGGTGTGTAAATAATTGTATAACTGCCAGGTCAAAAATGACCCTTAGACAATCTTTGTACCCTGGTGGTGTACAGCTTTCATGGAAATATGAACAAAGGCGATGTTTCACTTTTTCTAATGTTGAGGTTACTCTAGGAAAAGTCATCAAATTTCAAGTTGAACAAATATAATTTAGGATTTTTTTCTTTGCTGTTAAACATATTGTGTCACGCCCTGACCTTAGAGAGTCTCTTTTTGGTTTGGTCAGGGTGTGATTTGGGTGGGCATTCTATGTCCTTTATTTCTATGATTTGTGTTTCTATGTGTTGGCCGGGTATGGTTCTCAATCAGGGACAGCTGTCTATCATTGTCTCTGATTGGGAATCATACTTAGGCAGCCCTTTTTTCCCCCCTCCTTTCAGTGTGGGTAGTTAACTTTGTTAGTGGCACTATAGCCCTGTAAGCTTCCCGGTTGTTCTTTTTGTTGGTGGCATTCCAAAATAAAGAGGAGAATGTACCCTCACCACGCTGCGCCACTTCTTTTGACGGCCGTGACGAAGTGGCGGGTCATTTTTGACCTTTAAGACAACACAAAGGTTAAGAAAAAATAAGTATTTAGAAAGTATTTAATAAATAAACTGAAGTAAACAATAAATTAAACATTTAAATAAAACAGAAAAATAACAGATAATTAAAGAGCAACAATAAAATAACAGTAGCGAGGCTATATACAGGGGGCACTGGTACAGAGTCAATGTGAAGGGGCACAATTTCCAGACGTTTGTTAGAGGTTATGTTACTATTAATAATAACTATTGATAATATATGGAGGATTTGTGCAGTGTGTCTATAGTATTGACGGTGTTCATACGAAAGGGTTACAAACCTTGGTGTCCAAAAGCCACAGGCCAGTCATTGTAGCAATAGGCTGGCTCCCAATGACTGTATGGACGATCTTGTTGAGGTTATGGCTGGAAATCATTTAGTCCTGGCTACAGACAATTGTGATATATCAGCATCATTATTCTCCCTCTCTCTATATACAGGAAGTCCTCTATAAACACAGAACTGTGGTAAACGTCCATAAGAATCTTCATTTATGGAATCATAGAATCATAAAATCATAGAATTATAGAATCACATTCATAGTTTGTATTCCTGTATATTACCAAAAGGTGGGTCTGAAATAGTACCCTATGCCCTATATATAAAACACTACTTTTGACCATAGTGAATAGGGTGTCTTTTCAGACGTGCAGCCCAAGACTGTCCCAGCCAACACAGAGAGAGCCATCAGTCCCTCTGGGATCTGCTGTCTCTGTGTTGGATGTGTTCACAGCTTGTTTTCTCAGCACCAAAGACTGTTGCTGCAGCACCCACAGCTCCACTAACCCACAACTGAGTTATTCCTGCAAGAGAGAGGAATGTCATAACTTCATTCCAAATTAAATCCAGAGTTAAGGATTCCTATTCAAGAACGTATTCACTTTCATTTGATTAATGAAGCCAAGCCAACCATCATCAGCATATTTTGTCAAATAAAATGTGTGATTTAGCCCATCTAAAATGTATTTGCTTAATCGTGTTGTTATTAATGGAATGGCCTTATAATGAAACATCAACCAAATGTCACACCCTGTTTCACCTGTCTTTTTGCTTGTCTCCACCTCCCGCCAGGTGTCGCCCATCTCCCCTCATTATCCCCTGTGTATTTATACCTCCCTTTTCTGTTTGTCAGTTGCCAGTCTACCAGCGTATTACCGTGTTCTAGTTATTTTGTTCTTAGTCGTCCCAGTGCTGACCTTTCTGCCTGCCCTGACCTTGAACCTGCCCACCGTCCTGTACCTGCCTGACTCTGATTTGGATTACGACCCTTTGTCTGTCTTGACCTACCGATTGCCTGCCGTCCTGTACCTTCCTGATTACGACCCTTTGCCTGCCTTGACTTACCTTTCGCCTTCCCCTTGAACTATAATAAACTCTGAGACTCGTACTGCCTCCTGTGTCTGTATTTGGGTCTTGGCCTGAGCCGTGAAACCAAAATTGTTCAGTAGTTGGTATTCAGACACCTTATACACGTGTGGTTCCCTTGCTTGCTGAATACTTTGAATTCAACAGCTGAAAACCCTCCCAATGACCAACATATTTTCTGAGTTTTCATTCAATAGGGTTCAGTACGTTCATCTTAAGACATACCTTTAAATACGGTGTACCTTTAATTCAAATTTTGTCGACAGAATACATCGAGAGAACGGGTTCAGTTATAGGGATCAATGAAATGTCTCTGTTTCAGCACCAACTGGTAGATTTTTAAATACTCTGATCTTGTACATTTTAGGGTTAGGAAAGTATGTATGATTCATAAACTAAAAAAGTTTTGGAGAGCCTTTACTCATAAAATATATTGATGAATAAAAATAGAGTAGTTTGATTCATCCTGAAGGTTGTCATATTCAAGTTCAAACCATGAAATATTGGAAAGTAGAAAAAAGTGTACAAGAGAGGTTGAATAATAGTCCTATAAATCTACCTTAATCCTCACTAATCATGGAACTGTATGACAACGGCCCAGTCATGGTGAACCGTGCTCCAGGCTCCACGTTTAACCTGCTACATGGTCTGAGTTCCATAATGATTCAAATTATTACACAACGTTAGACTAACATGATCCACTAATGCTAGCGACCCTCAGCAACAACTACACAGACATGACAGAGGAAAGGTAAACCGAAGGGAATGATGCAAAATGTAAGCTACAAATTGAAGAAAAGTGCCATTTATAAACGAATGTGGATATTACTGACGATGGCTCCCGATAGTTGCTAATATTTAAAATGATACAAATTGTAAAATAAACTAAATACAATTTCCTCACGCATAAATGTGGCGGAATTATGAAGGAATTAAGGTCAAAATACGGCGTATCTGTAGACCAGTGGAGGATGCTGGGGGCAGGACGTCTCATAATGTATGTGCCTCATGTATGAGCCGTCCTCCCCTCATCAGCCTCCAATGCTGTAGACACACCTTCATGTCTTAGATCTACACCTTGAGCAAATAGCGGGTGAATAGCATGCTACTCTCATGCTTAAGTTCAAGGTCAGAATACGCATAGAGAGAAGTGCATTAAAAGAGAATTATGTTCCATTTACGCACTCTTAACTCGGTTCTGAATTGGCCCAATAGATCATTGGACATTTACTGCACTGCCTGCAAAACTGACAGAAAAACCTTACACACAACAGCTACTCTGTCACCTCAAGTAAAAAGTCCTCTGGTTGCACCATGGAACATTGCAGTCACATGCAGATCTTGCAGACTGTGAAAAGGGAGCCTCCTTGTGCCAGCCAACTGTTTTCTTAAAGAGAAAAAGAAGAGACATATTTATGTTCTCGTTATGCTAATGGAAACAGACTCAACGCTAAGCAGCAGGAAATGGCACTTTAGCAAATTAAGCTCCTGTTTCTTTTCGAGGTGCTCCTCTCTCTCCCCCCTCTCTCTCCTCCTCCTCTCTCTCTCTCTCTCCTTCTCTATTTCCCCTCTCTCCCCTCCTCTCTCTCTCTCCTTCTCTCTCTCCCCTCTCTCTCCTCCTTCTCTCTCTCTCTCCTTCTCTATCTCCTCTCTCTCCCCTCTTTCTCTCCCTCTGACCCAAAACCAACCCTGGAGTTGAAACATGACATGTGTGAAATGCTTTATGACCATGCTGCAGAGATTACATTACATGAATAAAAACTGGGCTGACACTGCATATAGCCCAACCAGATACAATCTTAGTACTGTGGCAGCATAGGAGGCAGGAGGAAACAGGCGTGCTGGCAGAGATTACATTACATGAATAAAAACTGGGCTGACACTGCATATAGCCCAACCAGATACAATCTGAGTACTGTGGCAGCATAGGAGGCAGGAGGAAACAGGCGTGCTGGCAGAGGAGGAAAGGCCCTATCTGGGTCCAAATAACACTGCATTCCCTGTGTATGGGCCCTGGTCAAAAGTAGTGTACTACATAGGGAATGGGGTGCCATTTGGGATGTAGAAACTGTTGCGTTCTCTAGGTGGCAGCTCTCATTGAAGACTGAAGAGTATAGACAGGCAGGGTTGGGTGGTTTTCCTCTCCCTGTGCCATGTAGGCTTGTCCCTGGTTAGGCTCATGGTTGGCGGTGGTGGGTGGTTCACACATGAACTAGAGGTGAGAAGGGAGGGAGGCTGTGTCTGTCGCTCAAGGGCCCACGGTATTTGGATAAGGCCCACAGTATATGTGCGTGTGTGTGTGTGTGTGTGTGTGTGTGTGTGTGTGTGTGTGTGTGTGTGTGTGTGTGTGTGTGTGTGTGTGTGTGTGTGTGTGTGTGTGTGTGTGTGTGTGTGTGTGTGTGTGTGTGTGTGTGTGTGTGAGAGAGAGGCTTCCCCGTGCACCCCCTTTCTACCTCTCTCTCTCCTCCCTTCCACCTCTCTCTCCTCCATCCTCCCTAGATTAAGTCATCATTTCAGAGAAAGAGCTCAACTGACACCAAGGTAATGCAGACTTCTTTATTTTTATTTATTTATTTTACCTTTATTTAACCAGGTAGGCAAGTTGAGAACAAGTTCTCATTTACAATTGCGACCTGGCCAAGATAAAGCAAAGCAGTTCGACAGATACAACAACACAGAGTTACACATGGAGTAAAACAAACATACAGTCAATAATAAAGTATAAACAAGTCTATATACAATGTGAGCAAATGAGGTGAGAAGGGAGGTAAAGGCAAAAAAAGGCCTTGGTGGCAAGGTAAATACAATATAGCAAGCATTGATAAGCATTGATCATTCATCAGAAATGTTACATTTGTCATGTTTACACTACTTTACTGATCCCTAAGATCATGATTCAATTCAAACCAATTAAACATTTCACTTGAACCCTCCTGATGAATAAAGTCACTCTGATGCGAAACTCAAGTGACCCCATTCTTCAGGACAATCGGTTGTCATCTGATTTTTTTCAAATTTGGCGGAGCCATTGTAATTGCGTCTGCGGCAGAGAGAGAGAGAGAGAGAGAGATATTCTTCACGGGTCCCTGCCTATTAACATGTGACATAATTAGACTGGGGAGAAACAGCAGAGTCCCAGTAGCCAGCGTTAACACAGACACAGGTAATGGCAGAAGGTAGACTTTAGACACAAGCTTGAACAGGGTCGTGTTCATTAAGCACCAATCGGAAGAAAACAGACTGAACAGGGAGGGATTTACCTGAACATGTCCAATAAGAAACAACCATTTTCTATCGCAAAATGTTTTTCAATGGTGCGCGCTAATGAATATGACCCAGCTCTGAGAGAGGACCTGTTACTAGCCAGGCAGATGGGGAAGAGCACTACATACCGCTGGGTTCAAACCCGGGACACCTACACACCACACAACTGTGTTAGTCCTCTGAGCTAAAGCCTAGGTATTTGCGTGGGGAGCTAACACAAGACCTCAGGTTATTCGTCATGTTCACTGAACCACCTCCGTTACAATCTTTTCTAGCTCAGCCTGGATCAATGGACCAGTCCTTTTCTACAGCTCTCAGACTCCAGGAGACTGCTGCTGCGTACACGCTTTTCATCAACCATGAAGTCTGCAACGATGTCTGTCTTAACAAAAAGTCATTTTAAAAAGAGAGATCTGCTTTCACCGTAGAGGACAAAGAGAGACTATCACAACAGATGGGGTTTAATTGATATCCATATAAATCAAAAAACAATCAAGCCAACCTTTCAGACCCTCAAAGTCAGACTCTGTCATTTCGTCTTTCATCAATTAGCTATTATCTAAAATGGGGCATTGGTTAATGTTTTGGTGGAAGGTGAAATGTGACTTCAGTAAAGCTAAATCATTCCCAATAATGAGACACAGTGAATTGCTTGACCAATACAGACACAGAACTTCATTAACCTTTTCTATTGGATGATGACAGAAGCATTTCGGCCTCAGAAGACAATTTCTAGAACTATTCTATTCGATTTTCCACACAGTGTATTACATTTTAGTCATTTAGCAGACTTTCCGCTATGCTCTTAGAGAAGTGGCTACAAGCTAAACTGTACGTTCACAAACGATGCTGCCCTTCCGTGTCTTGTCCTCTCTGGTCCAGGCAAGGGAGTTCGTCATCTCAGGTGTGTCCTACCTCACAGGTGTCCCTCTGCCTGCTCCCATAGCCTTAATCAAAGGAGTGGTGACATTTACCTAAATAGATCTACCGCAACTGCACAACAATAGCCACAGTGGGATCAACTCCGAGACTTTGCATCTTATCCTGCTCTGGATCTGTCTCTCCTTTCAGCTAGCCAGTACTGCTATGGGTTACCAGTATCAACACATGCAAAACACTTCAGACTACAGCTCACTGTTTTACAGCTGCTTCTATGGATTTTCACGCTGGTAGGAGTGTATTCAAATGTTTGTGATGTGAACAGGGGTGTTTTACTGTTATGGGTCACAAAGGGATTTTCTTATTGTGGGTGTGTGCCAAATGGCAGGCTATTCCCTATGTAGTGCACTGGGGACTATATTGGGAATAGGGTGCCATTTGGAACAGAGGTAACGTACTGGTTATGGATGCAAAACCACATTGTTGTTTGTCTTGCAAATGTGGGACCTTTATGGACAAAGGTCATGAAAAGTATACAGTGCCGTCATGCCGAGCGACAGATTCAAAGAGGAAACTCACAACACACTATCTTTGAGAAGATGCACCACTCCTGACATACAATAGGATTGTACATGCTGTTGAGCATCTTATACCATAAACTGTACAGTTGAAAACACGCTCTGTGAATCAAGTGTCGTTGCTCTAGTTCCTGTCGTGTAAAAACAACATTTTCTCTGGTGCCACTTATCCACGTGACTAGGCAAGTCAGTTAATTAAGAACAAATTCTTATTTTCAATGACGGCCGAACGACAGATTTTTACCTTGTCAGTTCAGGGATTTGATCCAGCAACCTTTCGGTTACTAGTCCAAAGCGTTAACCACTAGGCTACCTGCCGCCCCACATACAGTATATGTTGTTCCTGTCTCTCTCACTCTCTTCCGCCCCGATCGTGGGCCGGTCCCACTTGTCTTGTCATATTTTGAAGCTGATAACAAGACCCAGACAGCTCCTCAGGGCCTCACAGCAGTCACACCTCAACTGAATGACTGATGCTACTTTCTCAGGGGCAATTTAGACATTTTCAGGCAGATACTTTCCTAGCTATCCATCATGTTGTTGAGAACCATCATGTTTTTGTTGTTGTAAATTGGTTTTGGTCATTAGTTTGGTTATAGAGAGCATACTTTATAATTAAACAGAATATATTATCTCTCAGTGCCAGAGGCCTTGACAACAAACACAAAGTGTCAAAACTATGGAGAAAAGCCTGAACTTCTGGGTCATCTAGTGTTGAAAAACCATCAGTTATCATATGATATTGTACTTTGCTCTGGCAGAGATGTTTTTATATGCAGATCATGTTCCCCAACAGTAAGCAAATGGAACCCATGCTACACAGGAGATTAACGGGAATCAAGCATTCATTTAACAAGTCACTCAAAAAACACAATCTTGCTGTATGGTAAATGCAATTAAACAATTCCATGTTCTTGATTTTAACACCGTTCTTTTTGCCAATTAGCCGTTTGAAAATCATTCATCCAGTCTGAAAACCAGTCATCCAGTCTGAAAACCAGTCATCCAGTCTTAAAACCATGTACAATACAGTAATTGTAAGCTTTTAACAGTATGTGCATAAATAATTCCTATTTCCTTCACTGTCTCCATCTGGTGAAACAAATGACTTTATATTAAAGGTAAAAACATGATCTTCTTTTCAAATCAACGTTTCAATATTTAGCCTTCATTCTTCTCACACAGCCCATTCTCTTCAGAACAGTCTATTCCCACTCTGCCATTTACCTCTGTTGAGCAATTTAACCATAGAGTAGAGCAGCAACCCGTGTCAGATAGGCTACCAACCAATGTACTGACTGACCTCATTCACCACTCAGGGTCTTGGCGTAATTGCATCCATGAAATGGGATTTGAGTGGTATTAAATGTGTCCTTATTCATTATTCATTTGTCCTTCATTACGTTTCCCGTTGAATGCTTTGTCGTTATGGAATTATTCATCCATTTCGAGATGTAATATTCTGTGAAGTGATTGGATACCATAACATTTCTTGTGATTGGATTTTATATTGTTGTTCCATGACCACAAAGAAAAATGACAAGATTTGACAAGATGAGCCCAAGAAACCTCATTGAGGATACAAACAGGATGATTTATTTGAAGCTATGAGGACCACATAAAGGGTTTCTAGTGCTTTCATGTCCCATCCTCTGGGGGTTCTTTGAGGTTTTAAATCGTTTTTAAAGGTACGTATTACTTTAACCATAGAATAAGATTATTTGCTCCAGTGAGAAAATCCAGATTTTATTAGGATCCATACCAAGGACTGGTATATACAGTATGTCCAGGCAGGCCAGCTTCCCATGGCTGAATTATGCCATGCTACAGTAGAGAGGCTAGAGAGAACAGTGCATTCTCCCCCAGCCCAGATAGAGAGAGAGAGAGAGAGAGAGAGAGAGCATTCTCCCCCAGCCCAGAGAGAGAGAGAGAGAGCATTCTCCCCCAGCCCAAAGAGAGAGAGAGAAAGAGAGAGGGAGAGCATTCTCCCACAGCCCAGAGAGAGAGAGACCATTCTCCCACAGCCCGAGAGAGAGAGAGAGACCTTTCTTCCACAGCCCAGAGAGAGAGAGTGAATTTAATCAAGAGAGAGATAAAGAGGGAGAGAGAGAAACCATTCTCCTACAGCCCAGAGAGAGAGAGACAGAGAGAGAGAGAGGGAGAGAGAGAGAGAGAGAGAGAGAGAGAGAGAGAGGCCGTTCTCCCACAGCCCAGAGAGAGAAAGTGAATTTAATCAAGAGAGAGATAAAGAGGGAGAGAGAGAAACCATTCTCCTACAGCCCAGAGAGAGAGAGAGAGAGAGAGAGAGAGAGAGAGAGAGAGAGAGAGAGAGAGAGAGAGGCCGTTCTCCCACAGCCCTGACTCATCTGATTTTAAATGCAGCAGACTTACTACCATCATATTTCACAGCGGCCAGCAGCCCGGCCTGTCATTGGCTATTGCCCTGCAGGGACCTGCAGTAAGTGCTCTAGGGTGCCCCCCAAATGACACACTTTTCCTTATAAAGTGCACTAATTTTGACCAGGGTCCATAGTGCTCTGGGCAAAAGGAGTGCACTACATAAAGAATGGGTTGCCATTTGGGACACATCCTAGCTATACCTTCTTGTAAAACCTATCCTTCCCTTGCTGCAGTCCACCAACCCGATGGAAGAAGACATTGCAACATTGCAAAACAGACTAGAACAACGTTCAGCAAGTGAGAAACCCAGGTGGTCATATACAGTATAAGTCATATAGACTGTACATATCTATTTGATTATTTCAGAGAACAATAGCTGCTATTCATGACAAATTCACCCAGACGTGGGCATATTTCTGTCATTATCTCATGTACAGCAATAGCAGAGAGAGCATCAATTGTTTTTATTGCCTTCATGTATTACATCTTACCAGCTCTATTTTTCATCCCCATCTGACAGTTCTCAGGGTGCAGCCATTTACCTGGAGATGCTGAAAGTCTGAGTGAGAGTCTCCTACTGCTCTGTGCTGCTGCTGGGTCAAGTCAATGTGGTCAGAGGGCCACAGTGGCACAGGGACATTTGTCAAATCCGTCAATGCTTCGAAAAATTTGTGGGCTTTAACTACCTTCAGTATCCACTACCACTCTTCAGTCCCAGTATTTTAACTACCTTCAGTATCCACTACCACTCTTCAGACCCAGTACTTTAACTACCTTCAGTATCCACTACCACTCTTCAGTCCCAGTACTTTAACTACCTTCAGTATCCACTACCACTCTTCAGTCCCAGTACTTTAACTACCTTCAGTATCCACTACCACTCTTCAGTCCCAGTACTTTGACTACCTTCAGTATCCACTACCACTCTTCAGTCCCAGTACTTTAACTACCTTCCGTATCCACTACCACTCTTCAGTCCCAGTACTTTAACTACCTTCAGTATCCACTACCACTCTTCAGTCCCAGTACTTTAACTACCTTCAGTATCCACTACCACTCTTCAGTCCCAGTACTTTAACTACCTTCAGTATCCACTACCACTCTTCAGTCCCAGTACTTTAACTACCTTCAGTATCCACTACCACTCTTCAGTCCCAGTACTTTAACTACCTTCAGTATCCACTACCACTCTTCAGTCCCAGTACTTTAACTATCTTCAGTATCCAATACCACTCTTCAGTCCCAGTACTTTAACTACCTTCAGTATCCACTACCACTCTTCAGTCCCAGTACTTTAACTACCTTCAGTATCCACTACCACTCTTCAGTCCCAGTACTTTAACTACCTTCAGTATCCACTACCACTCTTCAGTCCCAGTACTTTAACTATCTTCAGTATCCAATACCACTCTTCAGTCCCAGTACTTTAACTACCTTCAGTATCCACTACCACTCTTCAGTCCCAGTACTTTAACTATCTTCAGTATCCACTACCACTCTTCAGTCCCAGTACTTTAACTACCTTCAGTATCCACTACCACTCTTCAGTCCCAGTACTTTGACTACCTTCAGTATCCACTACCACTCTTCAGTCCCAGTACTTTAACTACCTTCAGTATCCACTACCACTCTTCAGTCCCAGTACTTTAACTACCTTCAGTATCCACTACCACTCTTCAGTCCCAGTACTTTAACTACCTTCAGTATCCACTACCACTCTTCAGTCCCAGTACTTTGACTACCTTCAGTATCCACTACCACTCTTCAGTCCCAGTACTTTAACTACCTTCAGTATCCACTACCACTCTTCAGTCCCAGTACTTTAACTACCTTCAGTATCCACTACCACTCTTCAGTCCCAGTACTTTAACTACCTTCAGTATCCACTACCACTCTTCAGTCCCAGTACTTTAACTACCTTCAGTATCCACTACCACTCTTCAGTCCCAGTATTTTAACTACCTTCAGTATCCACTACCACTCTTCAGTCCCAGTACTTTAAGTACCTTCAGTATCCACTACCACTCTTCAGTCCCAGTACTTTAACTACGTTCAGTATCCACTACCACTCTTCAGTCCCAGTACTTTAACTACCTTCAGTATCCACTACCACTCTTCAGTCCCAGTACTTTAACTACCTTCAGTATCCAGTACCACTCTTCAGTCCCAGTACTTTAACTACCTTCAGTATCCATTACCACTCTTCAGTCCCAGTACTTTAACTACCTTCAGTATCCACTACCACTCTTCAGTCCCAGTACTTTAACTACCTTCAGTATCCAGTACCACTCTTCAGTCCCAGTACTTTAACTACCTTCAGTATCCACTACCACTCTTCAGTCCCAGTACTTTAACTACCTTCAGTATCCACTACCACTCTTCAGTCCCAGTACTTTAACTACCTTCAGTATCCACTACCACTCTTCAGTCCCAGTACTTTAACTATCTTCAGTATCCAATACCACTCTTCAGTCCCAGTACTTTAACTACCTTCAGTATCCACTACCACTCTTCAGTCCCAGTACTTTAACTACCTTCAGTATCCACTACCACTCTTCAGTCCCAGTACTTTAACTACCTTCAGTATCCACTACCACTCTTCAGTCCCAGTACTTTAACTACCTTCAGTATCCACTACCACTCTTCAGTCCCAGTATTTTAACTACCTTCAGTATCCACTACCACTCTTCAGACCCAGTACTTTAACTACCTTCAGTATCCACTACCACTCTTCAGTCCCAGTACTTTAACTACCTTCAGTATCCACTACCACTCTTCAGTCCCAGTACTTTAACTACCTTCAGTATCCACTACCACTCTTCAGTCCCAGTACTTTGACTACCTTCAGTATCCACTACCACTCTTCAGTCCCAGTACTTTAACTACCTTCCGTATCCACTACCACTCTTCAGTCCCAGTACTTTAACTACCTTCAGTATCCACTACCACTCTTCAGTCCCAGTACTTTAACTACCTTCAGTATCCACTACCACTCTTCAGTCCCAGTACTTTAACTACCTTCAGTATCCACTACCACTCTTCAGTCCCAGTACTTTAACTACCTTCAGTATCCACTACCACTCTTCAGTCCCAGTACTTTAACTACCTTCAGTATCCACTACCACTCTTCAGTCCCAGTACTTTAACTATCTTCAGTATCCAATACCACTCTTCAGTCCCAGTACTTTAACTACCTTCAGTATCCACTACCACTCTTCAGTCCCAGTACTTTAACTACCTTCAGTATCCACTACCACTCTTCAGTCCCAGTACTTTAACTACCTTCAGTATCCACTACCACTCTTCAGTCCCAGTACTTTAACTACCTTCCGTATCCACTACCACTCTTCAGTCCCAGTACTTTAACTACCTTCAGTATCCACTACCACTCTTCAGTCCCAGTACTTTAACTACCTTCAGTATCCACTACCACTCTTCAGTCCCAGTACTTTAACTACCTTCAGTATCCACTACCACTCTTCAGTCCCAGTACTTTAACTACCTTCAGTATCCACTACCACTCTTCAGTCCCAGTACTTTAACTACCTTCAGTATCCACTACCACTCTTCAGTCCCAGTACTTTAACTATCTTCAGTATCCAATACCACTCTTCAGTCCCAGTACTTTAACTACCTTCAGTATCCACTACCACTCTTCAGTCCCAGTACTTTAACTACCTTCAGTATCCACTACCACTCTTCAGTCCCAGTACTTTAACTACCTTCAGTATCCACTACCACTCTTCAGTCCCAGTACTTTAACTATCTTCAGTATCCAATACCACTCTTCAGTCCCAGTACTTTAACTACCTTCAGTATCCACTACCACTCTTCAGTCCCAGTACTTTAACTATCTTCAGTATCCACTACCACTCTTCAGTCCCAGTACTTTAACTACCTTCAGTATCCACTACCACTCTTCAGTCCCAGTACTTTGACTACCTTCAGTATCCACTACCACTCTTCAGTCCCAGTACTTTAACTACCTTCAGTATCCACTACCACTCTTCAGTCCCAGTACTTTAACTACCTTCAGTATCCACTACCACTCTTCAGTCCCAGTACTTTAACTACCTTCAGTATCCACTACCACTCTTCAGTCCCAGTACTTTGACTACCTTCAGTATCCACTACCACTCTTCAGTCCCAGTACTTTAACTACCTTCAGTATCCACTACCACTCTTCAGTCCCAGTACTTTAACTACCTTCAGTATCCACTACCACTCTTCAGTCCCAGTACTTTAACTACCTTCAGTATCCACTACCACTCTTCAGTCCCAGTACTTTAACTACCTTCAGTATCCACTACCACTCTTCAGTCCCAGTATTTTAACTACCTTCAGTATCCACTACCACTCTTCAGTCCCAGTACTTTAAGTACCTTCAGTATCCACTACCACTCTTCAGTCCCAGTACTTTAACTACGTTCAGTATCCACTACCACTCTTCAGTCCCAGTACTTTAACTACCTTCAGTATCCACTACCACTCTTCAGTCCCAGTACTTTAACTACCTTCAGTATCCAGTACCACTCTTCAGTCCCAGTACTTTAACTACCTTCAGTATCCACTACCACTCTTCAGTCCCAGTACTTTAACTACCTTCAGTATCCACTACCACTCTTCAGTCCCAGTACTTTAACTACCTTCAGTATCCAGTACCACTCTTCAGTCCCAGTACTTTAACTACCTTCAGTATCCACTACCACTCTTCAGTCCCAGTACTTTAACTACCTTCAGTATCCACTACCACTCTTCAGTCCCAGTACTTTAACTACCTTCAGTATCCACTACCACTCTTCAGTCCCAGTACTTTGACTACCTTCAGTATCCACTACCACTCTTCAGTCCCAGTACTTTAACTACCTTCAGTATCCACTACCACTCTTCAGTCCCAGTACTTTAACTACCTTCAGTATCCACTACCACTCTTCAGTCCCAGTACTTTAACTACCTTCAGTATCCACTACCACTCTTCAGTCCCAGTACTTTAACTACCTTCAGTATCCACTACCACTCTTCAGTCCCAGTATTTTAACTACCTTCAGTATCCACTACCACTCTTCAGTCCCAGTACTTTAAGTACCTTCAGTATCCACTACCACTCTTCAGTCCCAGTACTTTAACTACGTTCAGTATCCACTACCACTCTTCAGTCCCAGTACTTTAACTACCTTCAGTATCCACTACCACTCTTCAGTCCCAGTACTTTAACTACCTTCAGTATCCAGTACCACTCTTCAGTCCCAGTACTTTAACTACCTTCAGTATCCACTACCACTCTTCAGTCCCAGTACTTTAACTACCTTCAGTATCCACTACCACTCTTCAGTCCCAGTACTTTAACTACCTTCAGTATCCAGTACCACTCTTCAGTCCCAGTACTTTAACTACCTTCAGTATCCACTACCACTCTTCAGTCCCAGTACTTTAACTACCTTCAGTATCCACTACCACTCTTCAGTCCCAGTACTTTAACTACCTTCAGTATCCACTACCACTCTTCAGTCCCAGTACTTTAACTACCTTCAGTATCCACTACCACTCTTCAGTCCCAGTACTTTAACTACCTTCAGTATCCACTACCACTCTTCAGTCCCAGTACTTTAACTACCTTCAGTATCCAACCACTTTAATACCTTTTTTTGTTGACAAGATTAGCAAACTTAGGTAAGACATGCAAACGAAAAATTCTGAGCCTTCATATTCATGCATAATGGACTAAATAATGAAAGACAAGCACAATAGTTTTGAGTTCAACAAAGTGGGTGTGGAAGAGGTAAAACATTGTTTGCTATCAATAAGGACAAACCACTGGTACTGACAACCTGGATGGTAAATTGCTGAGGCTGGTAGCGGAATACATTGTGACTCCTGTTTGACACATCTTAAATTTAAGCCTAGAATACATTGTTGGCCCTCAGGCATGGAGGGAGGCAAAGGTCATTCCGCTACCCAATAGCAGAGCACCCTTTAATGGTTCAACCAGCGGACCAATCAGCCTGTTGAAAGTGCTTTTAGAAAAACTTTTTGAAAAACTTGTGTTTGATCAGATACTGTGTTTCTATGTATGCTGACGACTCAACAGTATACATGTCGTCTGCAAGAGTAAAAAACAAACACTGACACCCCAAACAGAAAGCTCCAGTCACTTTTAGAATGGGCAACTTCCAACAGGCTAGTGCAAAATATCAAAAAATGAAAAGCATCATTTCTGGTTCATATAACTTGCTCAACGGTAAACCTTGTTTAGATCTATTATTGAATAATATTGCTATTGAGCAAGTTGAGGACACTAACTGCTGGGTGTAACCCTAAATAGCAAGCTGTCATGGTCAAAACATATAGACTCAATGGTTGCTAAAATGGGAAGAGGTCTGTCCATGATAGGGCGTTGCTCTGCCTTCTTGACATCTCAGTCGACCAGAGCCCAGTTTTGTCGCACCGTGACTACTGCCCAGCTGTGTGGTCATGTGTAGTTTCACCGTGACTACTGCCCAGCTGTGTGGTCATGTGTAGTTTCACCGGGACTACTGCCCAGCTGTGTGGTCATGTGTAGTTTCACCGGGACTACTGCCCAGCTGTGTGGTCATGTGTAGTTTCACCGGGACTACTGCCCAGCTGTGTGGTCATGTGTAGTTTCACCGGGATTTTCTACATTGTTGAATAATAGTGACAACATCAAAACTATGAAATAACACATGTAGTAACCAACACATGTAGAATCATATAGTAACCAAAAAAGTGTTAAACAAATCTAAATCAATTTTATATTTGAGATTCTTCAAAGTAGCCACCCTTGATGACAGCTTTGCAAACTCTTGCCATTCTGTCAACCAGCTCAGCTTTGCAAACTCTTGCCATTCTGTCAACCAGCTTCATGAGGTAACCACCTGGAATGCATTTCAATTAACAGGTGTGCCTTGTTAAGTAAAAGTGAATGTGGAATTTCTTTCCGTCTTAATGTGTTTGAGCCAATCAGTTGTGTTGTGACATGGTAGGGGTGGTATACAGAAGATATCCCTATTTGGTAAAAGACCAAGTCCATATAATGGGAAGAACAGCTCAAATAACAAAGAGAAACAACAGTTCATCATTACTTTAAGACACAAACGTCAGTCAATACGGAAAATTTCAAGAATTTTGAATGTTTCTTCAAGAGCAGGAGCAAAAACCATCAAGCGCTATGATGAAACTGGCTCTCATGAGGACCACCACAGGAATGGAAGACCCAAAGTTACCTCTGCTGCAGAGGATAAGTTCATTCGAGTTAACTGCACCTCAGATTGCAGCCCAAAAAAATGCTTCAGAGTTCAAGTAACAGACACATCTCAACATCAACTGTTCAGAGGAGACTCCGTTAATCAGGCCTTCGTGGTCGTATTGCTGCGAAGAAACCACTACTAAAGGACACCAACAAGAAGAAGAGACTTGCTTGGGCCAAGAAACACGAGCAATGGACTGTCCTTTGGTCTGATGAGTCCAAATTTGAGATTTTTGGTTCCAACCGTAATGTCTTTGTGAGAACCAGAGTAGGTGAACGGATGAACACCGCATGTGTGGTTTCCACCGTGAAGCATGGAGGAGGAGGTGTGGTGGGGGTGCTTTGCTGGTGACACTGTTGGTGATTTATTTAGAATTCAAGTTAAACTTAACCAGCATGGCTACCACAGCATTTTGCAGCGATACGCCATCCCATCTGGTTTGCGCTTAGTGGGACTATCATTTGTTTTTCAACACCTCCAGGCTGTGTAAGGGCTATTTGACCAAGAAGGAGAGTGATAGAGTGCTGCACCAGATGACCTGGCCTCCACAATCACCTGACCTCAACCCAATTGAGATGGTTTGGGATGAGTTGGACCGCAAAGTGAAGGAAAAGCAGCCAGCAAGTGCTCAGCATATGTGGGAACTCCTTCAAGAATGTTGGAAAAGCATTCCAGGTGAAGCTGGTTGAGAGAATGCCAAGAGTGTGCAAGCTGTAATCAAGTCAAAGGTTGGCAACTTTGAAGAATCTCAAATATAAAATATGTTTTGATTTGTTTAACACTTTTGTGGTTACTTCATGATTCCATATGTGTTATTTCATAGTTTTGATGTGATCACTATTATTAGATGTATAAAATAGTAAAACTAAAGAAAAACCCTTGAATGAGTAGGTGTATCCAAACTTTTGACTGGTACTGTAGCTAAATTGCAGTTGGAGCAGAACAAAGCAGCGTGTATTGCACTTATACGAAGACGGAGGTTAATTGTCAGTAACATGCATGTCAGTCTCTCCTGGCGCAAAGTTGAGGAGAGATTGATGTGTTGAAGGTACCGAACTGTCTGTTCAAGCAGTTGGCACACAGTTCGGACACTAATCGGCACAATACAAGACATGCAACCAGAGGTCTCTTCACAGTCCCCAGGTCCAGAACAGAGGCTGGGAAATGCACAGTATTAAATAGAGCCATGACTACATGGAACTTTCTGCCACCCCAGCTAACTAAAGCTAGCAATAAAATCAGTTTCAAAAAACAGATAAAAGAACACCTTACTGCACAAAGGGGACTGTGAAGAGACACAGACATTTTATATATCTTGTATTGTAATTTGCACTGTACTATGTATTAGACCTAGATATTGTGTGTTTGTACTGATATGTAGGCTGTGTGTGACGTTTAAAATGTATGTATTTCAGTCCTTGACTAATAATGTCCTGTACTATGTATTATGTCATGTTTCATGTGGACCCCAGGAAGAGTAGCTGATGTTTTTGCAGCGGCTAATAGGGATCCTAATAAATACCACATACAGTACTGGTACTTGGAAATGCCCACAAGGCTACAAACTCAACACAACTGTAACATTTGAGCACATTGTACAAAAACATACAGTGCGACATGCTTGTTTAGGAGTTCCCTCCACCATCATTCCCTCCTTCCCTCCACCCTCCTTCCCTCCACCGTCCTTCCCTCCACCTTTCTTTCCTCCTATCGGATCAGAATTCCTCCTCTCTATCTCTATTTCCCTGGAGGGTGTATGACCCACGCTGCCTGAGAGAGGGACTCCCCCATTTGACCTCATCACATCCCCCAGCTGAGCATCACTCCATCAGACCTATCCCCCTCTCCTCCCTCCCTCCCCCCATCCATCCACTACATCACTCCATCAGACCTATCCCCCTCTCCTCCCTCCCTCCCCCATCCATCCACTATATCACTCCATCAGACCTATCCCCCTCTCCTCCCTCCCTCCCCCGTCCATCCACTACATCACTCCATCAGACCATCCACCTCTCCTCCCTCCCTCCCTCCCTCCCCCATCCATCCACTACATCACTCCATCAGACCTATCCCCCTCTCCTCCCTCCCCCATCCATCCCTCCCTCCCTCCCCATCCATCCACTACATCACTCCATCAGACCATCCCCCTCTCCTCCCTCCCTCCCTCCCCATCCATCCACTACATCACTCCATCAGACCATCCCCCTCTCCTCCCTCCTTCCCTCCCCCCATCCATCCACTACATAACTCCATCAGACCATCCCCCGCTCCTCCCTCCCTCCCCCATCCATCCACTACATCACTCCATCAGACCATCCCCCTCTCCTCCCTCCCTCCCCTCATCCATCCACTACATAACTCCATCAGACCATCCCCCGCTCCTCCCTCCCTCCCCCATCCATCCACTACATCACTCCATCAGACCATCCCCCTCTCCTCCCTCCCTCCCCCATCCATCTCCTTCATCACCCCATCCAACCCATCAGCCATTAACTGTACACAGTTGAACTCTCTCACTCTTGCTCTCTTTCTCTTTCAATCCACCTCTCTCTCTTTCCCTCTCTCTCTGTCTCTCTCTCTCTTTCTCTCTCTGTCTTTCTCTCAATTCAATTCAAGGGGCTTCATTTGGCATGGGTAACTTATGTTAACATTGCCAAAGCAAGTGAAATGGAAAAACAAAAGTGAAATAAACAATAAAAAGTGAAGAGTAAACATTACACTCACACAAGTTCCAAATTAACAAATTAATTAATTTCAAACGTCATATTACATCTATATACAGTGTTGTAACGATGTGCAAATAGTTAAAGTACAAAAGGGAAATCAAATAAACATGGGTTGTATTGACACAGGTGTTTGTTCTTCACTGATTGCCCTTTTCTTGTGGCAACAGGTTACAAATGTTGCTGCTGTGATTGGACACTGTGGTATTTCACCCAATAAATATCCATGTTTTACATTTAACTAGGCAAGTCAGTTAAGAACAAATTCTTATTTACAATGATATCCTAGGAACAGTGCCTTGTTCAGGGGCAGAACGACAGATTTTTACATTGTCAGCTCAGGGATTCAATCCACCAACCTTTCGGTTACTGGCCCAACGCTCTAACCACCTGCTGCCCCAAACAAAATTGGAGTTTATCAAAACTGGATTTGTTTTAGAATTCTTTGTGGGTCTGTGTAATCTGAGGGAAGTATGTGCCTCTAATGTGGTCATACATTTGGGAGGAAGTTAGGACGTGCAGCTCTGTTTTCACCTCATTTTTTGGGTAGTGTGCACATAGCCTGTCTTCTCTTGAGAGCCAGGTCTGCCTACGGTGACCTTTCTCAATAGCAAGGCTATGCTCACTGAGTCTGTACACACATTGGCTTGCGAAAATATTCACTCCCCTTGGCATTTTTCCTGTTTTGTTGCCATACAATCTGGAATTAAAATTAATTTTTTGCGGGGGGGTATCATTTGATTTACACAACTTTGAAGATGCTAAATATTTTTTATTGTGAAACAAACAAGACAAAAAAACAGAAGACTTGAGCATGCATAACTATTCACCCCACCAAAGTCAATAATTTGTAGAGCCACCTTTTGCAGCAATTACATCTGTAAGTCTCATGGGGTATGTCTCCATAAGCTAGCCACTGGGATTTTTGCTTTCTTCAAGGCAAAACTGCTCCAGCTCCTTCAAGTTGGATGGGTTCCGCTGGTGTACAGCAATCTTTAAGTAATAGATTCTCAATTGAATTGAGGTCTGGGCTTTGACTAGGCCATTCAAAGATATTTAAATGTTTCCCTTTGTAACCACTCAAGTATTGCTTTAGCAGTATGCTTAGGGTTATTGTCCTGCTGGAAGGTGAACCTCCGTTCCAGTCTAAAATTTCTGGAAGACAAACAGGTTTCCCTCAATAATTTCCCTATATTTAGCGGCAACCATCATTCCTTCAGTTCTGACCAGTTTCCCAGTCCCTGCTGTTGAAAAACACCCCCACAGCATGATGCTGCCACCACCATGCTTCACTGTGGGGATGGAATTCTCGGGGTGATGTGAGGTGTTGGGTTTGCACTAGACATAGTGTTTTCCTTGATGCCAAAAATATTAATTTTAGTCTCATCTGACCAGACTATCTTCTTCCATATGTTTGGGGAGTCTCCCAAATGTCTTTTTGGCGAGCACTTTAAGCAATTCCTTTTTTTTGGACACTCTTCTGTGAAGCCCAGCTCTGTGGAGTGTGCGGCTTAAAGTGGTCCTATGGACAGATACTCCAATCTCCACTGTGGAGCTTTGCAGCTCCTTCAGGCTTATCTTTGGTCTCTTTGTTGCCTCTCTGATTAATGCCCTCCTTGCCTTTTCCATGAGTTTTGGTGGGTGGCCCTCTCTTTGCAGGTTTGTTGTGGTGGCATATTCTTTCAAATGTTTAATAATGGATTTAATGGTGCTCAGTGGGATGTTCAAAGTTTCTCATATTTTTTTATAACCCAACCCTGATCTGTACTTCTCCACAACTTTGTCCCTGACCTGTTTGGAGAGCTCCTTGGTCTTCATGGTTCCGCTTGCTTGTTGGTGCCCCATGCTTAGTGGTGTTGCAGACTCTGGGGCCTTTCAGAACAGGTGTATATATACTGAGATTATGTGACAGATCATGTGACACTTAGATTGCACACAGGTGGACTTTATTTAACTAATTATGTGACTTCTGAAGGTAATTGGTTGCACCAGATCTTATTTAGGGGCTTCATATTAATACATAAGCACACACCATAATTATAAATAATTATAAAAAAAAATAAAAAATAAAGTTATTTTTTAAATTTCACTTCACCAATTTGGACTATTTTGTGAATTTCCATTACATAAAATCCAAATAAAATCCATTTAAATTATGAATGCTGTCCCTGAATACTTTTGCAAGGCACTGTAGCTGGCCAAAATTAGGAACAGGCGGCCGGCGGCACATTAATTGGGGAGTACGGGCTCATAGTAATGGCTGGAACAGAATTAATGGAATGGTATCAACCACATTTCCATGTTGTTGATATCATTCCACTCACTCCATTTCAGCCATTATTGTGAGCCGTCCTCCCCTCAGCAGCCCTGTGTTAGTGTAGGTTTTCAGTGAATTTATGTAAATCACGAAGCTCCTCTACATTTCCTGCGGTGCAGGAAAATTCTCAGTAACAAAATAGTTATCAAATTCAGATCCTACACCTGTATGCCTTTGAGGCACAATAATGTACATTTTGGCACCAAAATAATATGGTAGATGTAGATAGAATACTCTAAAACGTTAAATTATTCATTTACAGTGGGGAAATCTCAAAATGGTACAAAATATGCCAGTGACAGACAAACAGAGCATTTTTACTTGCTGTGGGAGACGGTCAAAAGACTGACTGTTAGAGATCAGACAAGATCACCTTACAATACATTGACTGTGTGCTCCCTTCCAAGAGAGCCTTAAAGACACCCATTTTAGATCTTAATTCGTGTGTCTAGACACCATTCAGGCAGTTAATATAGGTGCCTATTACCCACAGTGGTGCCCAGGCTGCATCCCAAATGGCACCATATTCCCTATATAGTGTACTACTTTTGAGTAGTACATTCAGTACTTAAGGAATAGTGCGCAATTTGGGATGCCGCCATGATGAGTATGCAGCAGCAAATTGTTGAGCTGCCACTTACCCCTAGGCAGAAAGAGAGAAAGAGAGAGAAAAAGAGAGAGAGAGAGAGAAAGAAAGAGAAAGAAAGAGACAGGAAGAGAGAGAGAGAGACAGAGAGAGAGAAAGAAAACCTGAGCCTAAGCATTCACTAAGGTGAATCACTAAAACAATACCGAAATACACTACGGAAAAAGAAGGAACAGCACATAAGAACGTAATTGAAGAATCCATAGACTCGAACCACTTCTGGGAAAATTGGAAAACCCTAAACGAACAACAACATGAAGAGTTATCTATCCAAAACTGAGATGTATGGGTAAACCACTTCTCCAATCTTTTTGGCCATATGCAGTGCCTTGCAAAAGTATTCATCCTCCATGTTGCTTTTCCTATTTTGTTGCATTACAACCTGTAATTTAAATTGATATTTATTCGGATTTCATGTAATGGACATACATAAAATATTCCAAATTGGTGAAGTGAAATGAAAAAGATAACTTGTTTAAAAAAATTTTTTTTTTTTAAATAAAAACTGAAAAGTGGTGCTCCTGCTGCAACCAATTACCTTCAGAAATCACATAATTAGTTAAATAAATTCCACCTGTGTGCAATCTAACTGTCACATGACCTCAGTATATATACACATCTGTTCTGAAAGGCCCCAGAGTCTGCAACACCACTAAGCACCATTTCTTTTAACCTTTATTTAACTAGGCAAGTCAGTTAAGAACAAATTCTTATTTTCAATGATGGCCTAGGAACAGTGGGTTAACTGCCTTTTTCAGGGGAAGAACAACAGATTTTTACCTTGTCAGCTCAGGGATTCAATCTTGCAACCTTTCGTTAAACAAGTCCATTGCTCTAAACACTAGGCTACCTGCCGCCCCAATGAAGACCAAAGAGCTCTCCAAACAGAAATTTGTGGAGAAGTACAGATCAGGGTTGAGTTATAAAAAAAATATCCTAAACTTTGAACATCCCCACTGAGCATCATTAAATCCATTATTAAATCATGGAAATATTATGGCAGCAAAACAAACCTGCCAAGAGAGGGCCGCCCACCAAAACTCACAGACCATGCAAGGAGGGCAGAGAGGCAACAAAGAGACCAAAGATAAGCCTGAAGGAGCTGCAAAGCTCCACAGCGGAGATTGGAGTATCTGTCCATAGGACCACTTTAAGCCAAACACTCCACAGAGCTGGGCTTTGAATTGAGATTTTTGGCCATTAAGGAAAGACTATGTCTGGTGCAAACACCTCTCATCACCCTGAGAACACCATCCCCACAGTGAAGCATGGTGGTGGCAGCATCATGTTGTGGGGGTGTTTTTCATCGGCAGGGACTGGGAAACTGGTCAGAATTGAAGGAATGATGGATGGCACTAAATACAGGGAAATTATTGACGGAAACCTGTTTCAGTCTTCCAGAGATTTGAGACTGGGGCAGAGGTTCACCTTCCAGCAGGTCAAGTCCCTTAAGCATACTATTAAAGCAACACTTGAGTGGTTTAAGGGGAAACATTTAAATGTCTTGGAATGGCCTAGTCAAAGCCCGGACCTCAATCCAATTGAGAATCTGTGGCATTACTTAAAGATTGCTGTACACCAGCGGAACCCATCCAACTTGAAGGAACTGGAGCAGTGGCTAGATGTGCCAAGCTTATAGAGACATACCCCAAGATACTTGCAGCTGTAATTGCTGCAAAAGGTGGCTCTACAAAGTATTGACTTTGGTGAGTGCATAGTTACGCACGCTCAAGTTTTCATTTTTTTGTCATATTTCTTGTTTGTTTCACAATAAAAAAATATTTTTCATCTTCAAAGTGGTAGGCATTTGTGTAAATCAAATGATACAAACCCCCAAAAATCAATTTTAATTCCAGGTTGTAAGGATACAAAATAGGAAAAATGCCAAGGGGGTGAATATTTTCGCAAGCCATTGTAACAAAGAAAAAACAGCAAATACAAATCTTAGAGTCAACTATTAAAGACTACCAGAAACCACTGTATTCTCCTACTACATTGAATGAACTACAAGACAAATTACAAACCCTCCAACCCCAAAAGGCATGTGGTGTTGATAGTATCCTTAATGAAATTATAAAATATACAGACCACAAATTCCAATTGGCTATACTTAAACTCTTTAACATCATCCTTAGCACTGGCATCTTCCCCAATATTTGGAACCAAGGACTGATCACCCCAATCCACAAAACTGGAGACAAATTTGACCCCAATAACTCCCATGCGTTATGCGCCAACAGCAACAGAAAATAATCTGCATTATCATTAACAGCAGACTCGTACATTTCCTCAGTGAAAACAATGTACAGAGCAAATGTCAAATTGGCTTTTTACCGAATTACCGTACGACAGACCACGTATTCACTCTGCACACCCTAATTGACAAACAAACAAACAAAAACAAAAGCAGTGTTCTCGTGATTTGTTGATTTCAAAAAAGCATTTGACTCAATTTGGCATGAAGGGCTTCTATACAAATTGATGGAAAGTGATGTTGGGGGTAAAAACATATGACATTATAAAATCAATGTATACAAACAAAAATTGCCAAAAAACACACATTTCTTTCCACATGGCCGTGGGGTGAGATAGGGATGCAGCTTAAGCCCCACCCTCATATACATGTATATCAACAAATTGGTGAGGGCACTAGAACAGTCTGTAGCACCTGGTCTCAACCTACTAGAATCTGAAGTCAAATGTCTAATGTTTGCTGATGATCTGGTTCTTCTGTCCCCAACCAAGAGAGAGAGCGAGAGAGAGGGGAGAGAGAGAGAGCGAGAGAGAGGGGGGAGCGAGAGAGCGAGAGAGAGAGAGAGAGAGAGAGAGAGAGGGAGAGAGAGAGATAGAGAGAGAGAGAGAGAGACAGAGAGAGAGAGAGAGAGAGAGAGAGAGAGAGAGAGGGAGAGGGAGAGAGAGAGAGAGAGAGAGAGAGAAGGAGAGACAGGGAGAGAGAGAGAGGGAGAGAGAGGGAGACCAGAGTCTTAAAGAGACAAGTTCCTATAATCACAACAGGACATGTCTTATCCACTTCAATTTCCTTTTCCTCACTCTGTAACGCCCTATCAAACACACTGTTCATAGGATGCACTCAGTGATGAGAATCCTAACCCTAGCTTCTTGTCCACAGCTCCAACTCAATTTAACCACTGAGCATTATGTAAAATAAGTTCAACAGCTCCTCTCAATCATACAAACACGAGCCAAGAAGCGTGCAAGATGGAAACTGAACTGCACTTCCTAACCTCCTGCCACATATTTCCCTCAGATTACACAGACCCAGAAAAAAAAAAAAATCTAATTTTGATAAACTCCCATATCTATTAGGTGAAATACCACATTGTGACATCACAGCAGCAAGATTTGTGACCCGTTTCCACAAGAAAAGGGCAAACAATGAAGAACAAACACCATTGTAAATAAAACCCATATTTATGTTTATTTATCTTATCTTTTGCACTTGAACTATTTGCACATAATGTGACATTTTAAATGTCTTTATTCTTTTGGGAACTTTTGTGAGTGTAATGTTTACTGTTAATTTGTATTGTTTATTTCACTTTTGTATATTAACTACTTCACTTGCTTTGGCAATGTTAACATATGTTTCCCATGCCAATAAAGCCCTTAAATTGAAATTGAAATTGAAAGAGAGAGGGAGAAAGAGAGAGAGAGATTGAGAGAGAGAGAGATTGAGAGAGAGATGTATACAATGTATACTGGCAATACGTGCAGCATTAAAATTGGCAAGAAAATAACAACATTCTTTAACCAGGGGCGGGGCCTTCGCCAGGGTTGCAATCTGAGCCCTGCACTCTTCAATATTTACATCAACCAATTGGCCACTATTCTAGAAAAATCCTCAGCCCCCGGTGTTAGTCTCCACAATTCAGAGGTTAAATGCCCACTCTTCGCAGATGACCTATGCCTGCTGTCTCCCACAGCACATGGCCTACAGCAGAGCCAGAGCCTGGACCTGCTAGAGCAGTATTGCCAGACCTGGGCCCTGGCAGTAAACCCCAAAAAGACTCAAATAATGATTTTCCAGAGAAGATCCAGATCTCAGGGAATTAAACCAAAGTCCTCAATTGGTACAAAATATATAAAGTACTGCACACACTACAATTACTTAGGTTAAAAAATAAGCTCAACTGGACACCTTAATGAGGTAGTGAATGAACTGAGAGAGAAAGCACGCAAGCACGAAATACCTATTAAAATTTGGCTAAAACTAATTGAATGTGTCATTGAACCAATTGCACTTTATGGCAGCGAGGTGTGGGGTCCACTTGCAAAACAAGATTTCATCAAATGGGACAAACACCCCATTGAAACCCTGCATGCAGAGTTCTGTAAGATTCTCCTACATGTCCAGAGGAAAACTACAAACAATGCATGCAGGGCAGAATTTGTCCAATACCACTAATAATAAAAACTCAAAAAATAGCAATTAAGTTTTGGAAACATCTAAAATAAAGTGACCCCCTCTCATATCATTACCAAGCCCTGCAATGCCAAGAGCTGAGCAAAGAAAAGAGTCCCCTCATCCAGCTGGTCCTGGGGCTGAGTTCACAAACCTGTTCTACAACACACTGAAGTCTCAAGACCAGAACATCCAATCAATCAGAATAAACCAAATTACAACACAGTCAAAACAAAACTACATTGCTTATTGGGAAGCACAAGCACAAAGCAAAATGCAGTGCTATCTGACCCTACATCAACAGTACACCGAGGCTAACTATTTGACCATGGTTACTGATCAAAACCTTGACAAAGTACAGGCTCAGTGCGCACAGCCTTGCCACTGAGAAGGGTAGACACAGGAAAACCTGGCTCCCTGTAGAGGAAAGGCTGTGCAACCACTGCACAACAGCAGAACCTGAGACGGAGCTGCATTTCCTGACAAAATGTAAAAAATATAAAACAATTAGAGAGTGTCATTTACCCAAATTTAAAACCCTTATTCAAGGTTTCAAAGACCTCTCTGATGAGAGTAGGCTACCCGTCCTGTTGGGGGAGGACGCAGAGAGCTGTGGGTTGGCTGCGCACTACATTGCTGCTTGCCATACGATGAGGGACAGTGTCTGACAGACCAACCAACCTGCCCATGTTCTTTATGCTAATTGCTATTGTTCAACGTATGGTTATTTTGACACTTGGTTATTATTGTTACCGTAGTCCTGTTGACAATTTTGATTCTTATTATTTTCATATTGTAAATATCCTAAATAAGCTTTGGCAATATGTACATTGTTACGTCATGCCAATAAAGCAAATTGAATTAGAGAGGGAGAGAGGGAGAGAGGGAGAGAGAGAGAGAGAGAGAGAGAGAGAGAGAGAGAGAGAGGGAGAGAGAGAGAGGGAGAGAGGGAGAGAGAAAGAGAGAGGGAGAGAGAGAGAGAGAGAGGGAGAGAGAGAGAGAGAGAGAGAGAGAGAGAGGGAGAGAGAGAGAGAGGGAGAGAGGGAGAGAGGGAGAGAGGGAGAGAGAGAGAGATGTCAGGTTCCTAGAATCACAACAGGACACGGCTTATCAAATCAACATCAAATCAAATGTTATTAGTCACATGTGCAGAATACAACAGGTGTAGACGGATAAGAATAAGAGATAAAAGTAACAAGTAATTAAAGAGGAGCAGTAAAAAATAACAATATATACAGGGGGGTGCCGGTACAGAGTCAATGTGTGGGGGCACAGGTTAGTTGGAGTAGTATGTACATGTAGGTAGAGTTGATTAAAGTGACTATGCATAGATGGCAACAGAGAGTGGCAGTGGTGTGGAGAGGGGGGGGGGGGCAATGTGAATAGTCTGGGTAGCCATTTGACTAGATGTTCAGGAGTCTTATGGCTTGGGGGTAGAAGCTGTTTAGAAGCCTCTTTGACCTAGACTTGGAGCTCCGGTACCGCTTGCCGTGTGGTAGCTGAGAGAACAGTCTGTGACTAGGTTGCTGGAGTCTTTGACAATTTTCAGGGCCTTCCTCTGACACCGCCTGGTATAGAAGTCCTGGATGGCAGGAAGCTTGGCCCCAGTGATGTACTGGGCCGTTCACACTACCCTCTGTAGTGCCTTGCGGTGGGAGGCCGAGCAGTTGCCATACCAGAGTCATGCAACCAGTGCTCTCCCATGCTCTCGATTGTGCACCTGTAGAACCTTTTGAGGATCAGAGTAACCATGCCAAATCTTTTCAGTCTCCTGAGGGGCAATAGGTTTTGTCGTGCCTACTTCATGACTGTCATGGTGTGCTTGGACCATGTTAGTTTGTTGGTGATGTGGACACCAAGGAACTTGAAGCTCTCAACCTGCTCCGCTGCAGCCCCATCGATGAGAATGGGTGTGTGCTCTGTCCTCTTTTCCTGTAGTCCACTATCATCTCCTTTGTCTTGATCACGTTGAGGGAGAGGTTGTTGTCCTGGCCCCACACGGCCAGGTCTCTGACCTCCTCCCTATAGGCTGTCTCGTTGTTGTCAGTGATCAGGCCTACCGCTGTTGTGTCATTGTAAAATTTAATGATGGTGTTGGAGTTGTTTCTGGCCGTGCAGCCATGAGTGAACAGAGAGTACAGAAGGGGGCTGAGCACGCACTGAGGGGCCCCTGTGTTGAGGATCAGCGTGGCGGATGTATTGTTACCTACAGTGCCTTGCGAAAGTATTCGGCCCCCTTGAACTTTGCGACCTTTTGCCACATTTCAGGCTTCAAACATAAAGATATAAAACTGTATTTTTTTGTGAAGAATCAACAACAAGTGGGACACAATCATGAAGTGGAACGACATTTATTGGATATTTCAAACTTTTTTAACAAATCAAAAAATGAAAAATTGGGCGTGCAAAATTAATCAGCCCCCTTAAGTTAATACTTTGTAGCGCCACCTTTTGCTGCGATTACAGCTGTAAGTCGCTTGGGGTATGTCTCTATCAGTTTTACACATCGAGAGACTGACATTTTTTCCCATTCCTCCTTGAAAAACAGCTCGAGCTCAGTGAGGTTGGATGGAGAGCATTTGTGAACAGCAGTTTTCAGTTCTTTCCACAGATTCTCGATTGGATTCAGGTCTGGACTTTGACTTGGCCATTCTAACACCTGGATATGTTTATTTTTGAACCATTCCATTGTAGATTTTGCTTTATGTTTTGGATCATTGTCTTGTTGGAAGACAAATCTCCGTCCCAGTCTCAGGTCTTTTGCAGACTCCATCAGGTTTTCTTCCAGAATGGTCCTGTATTTGGCTCCATCCATCTTCCCATGAATTTTAACCATCTTCCCTGTCCCTGCTGAAGAAAAGCAGGCCCAAACCATGATGCTGCCACCACCATGTTTGACAGTGGGGATGGTGTGTTCAGGGTGATGAGCTGTGTTGCTTTTACGCCAAACATAACGTCTTGCATTGTTGCCAAAAAGTTCAATTTTGGTTTCATCTGACCAGAGCACCTTCTTCCACATGTTTGGTGTGTCTCCCAGGTGGCTTGTGGCAAACTTTAAACAACACTTGTTATGGATATCTTTAAGAAATGGCTTTCTTCTTGCCACTCTTCCATAAAGGCCAGATTTGTGCAATATACGACTGATTGTTGTCCTATGGACAGAGTCTCCCACCTCAGCTGTAGATCTCTGCAGTTCATCCAGAGTGATCATGGGCCTCTTGGCTGCATCTCTGATCAGTCTTCTCCTTGTATGAGCTGAAAGTTTAGAGGGACGGCCAGGTCTTGGTAGATTTGCAGTGGTCTGATACTCCTTCCATTTCAATATTATCGCTTGCACAGTGCTCCTTGGGATGTTTAAAGCTTGGGAAATCTTTTTGTATCCAAATCCGGCTTTAAACTTCTTCACAACAGTATCTCGGACCTGCCTGGTGTGTTCCTTGTTCTTCATGATGCTCTCTGCGCTTTTAACGGACCTCTGAGACTATCACAGTGCAGGTGCATTTATACGGAGACTTGATTACACACAGGTGGATTGTATTTATCATCATTAGTCATTTAGGTCAACATTGGATCATTCAGAGATCCTCACTGAACTTCTGGAGAGAGTTTGCTGCACTGAAAGTAAAGGGGCTGAATAATTTTGCACGCCCAATTTTTCAGTTTTTGATTTGTTAAAAACGTTTGAAATATCCAATAAATGTCGTTCCACTTCATGATTGTGTTCCACTTGATGTTGATTCTTCACAAAAAAAATACAGTTTTATATCTTTATGTTTGAAGCCTGAAATGTGGCAAAAGGTCGCAAAGTTCAAGGGGGCCGAATACTTTCGCAAGGCACTGTACCCTTACCACCTGGGGGCGACCCGTCAGGAAGTCTAGGATACAGTTGCAGAGGGAGGTAGTCCCAGGGTCCTTAGCTTATTGATGAGCTTTGAGGGCACTATGGTATTAAATGCTGAGCTGTAGTCAATGAATAGCATTCTCACATAGGTGTTACTTCTGTCCAGGTGTGAAAGGGCAGTGTGGAGTGCAATAGAGACTGCATCATCTGTGGATCTGTTGGGGCAGTATGCAAATTGGAGTGGGTCTAGGGTTTCTGGGATGATGGTGCAAATGTGAGCCATGACCAGCCTTTCAAAGCACTTCATGGCTACAGACGTGAGTGCTACGAGTCGGTAGTCATTTAGGCAGGTTACCTTAGTGTTCTTGGGCACAGGCACTATGGTGGTCTGCTTAAAACATGTTGGTATTACAGACTCGGACAGGGACAGGTTGAAAATGTCAGTGAAGACACTTGCTAGTTGGTCAACGCATGCTCGCAGTACACGTCCTGGTATTCTGTCTGGCCCTGCGGCCTTGTGAATGTTGACCTGTCTAAAGGTCTTACTCACTTCGGCTGTGGAGAGTGTGATCACACAGTCTTCCGGTACAGCTGGTGCTCTCATGCATGTTTCAGTGTTATTTGCCTTGAAGCGAGCATAGAAGTAGTTTAGCTTCCCTTTGTAGTCTGTAATAGTTTGCAGGCCCTGCTACATCCGATGATCAGAGCCGGTGTAATAAGACTCGCTCTTAGTCCTGTGTTGACACTTTGCCTGTTTGATGGTTCGTCTGAGGGCATAGCAGGATTTCTTGTAAGCTTCCGGGTTAGAGTCCTGCTCCTTAAAAGCGGGACTCTTCCATTTCCACATATCCACTTCCATTTTCTTTTCTTCACTCTGTAACCGCCTATCAAAAACTGTTCATAGGATGTACTCAGTGATGAGAACCCTAACCCTAGCTTAATGTCCACAGCTCCAGCTCAAGTTAACCACTGAGCATTATGTAAAATAAGTTCAACAGCTCCTCTCAATCATACAGTACTTTAGAGACAAAAACACGAGCTAAGAAGCGTGCAAGAAACTACCTTAACTATCAGCCTGAGATACTGAAGACTACCTCAACGATCAGCCTGAGATACTGAAAACTACCTCAACTATCAGCCTGAGATACTGAAAACTACCTCAACTATCAGCCTGAGATACTGAAAACTACCTCAACTATCAGCCTGAGATACTGAAGACTACCTCAACGATCAGCCTGAGATACTGAAAACTACCTCAACTATCAGCCTGAGATACTGAAAACTACCTCAACTATCAGCCTGAGATACTGAAAACTACCTCAAATATCAGCCTGAGATACTGAAGACAAACAGAGGGTTTGTCAGCAGAAAGGGAGCTGTCTGAACAGTGTCACAGATAACTGCCTAATAGCACCCTATTCCCAACTGTATAGTGCACTACTTTTTACCAGAGCCCTATGGACACAACTTTTAACCAAGGCCTGTACAAAAGTAGTGCACCAAAGAGGGAATAGGGTGCCATTGTGACTCAACCAATGTATTTTTCCTGGATTGTAATCAGAGTCCGGCCTGCACGGTAGCCTCTGTGCTCTATGCTCTGTGCTCCGGCAGAAAAGGCCATGCAGCCTGTATCCCAAATGGCACCCTATTCCCTATACGGCGTGCCACTTTTGATCAAAGCCCTGGTCAAAAGCAGTGCACTATATAGTGAATAGGGTGCCATTGGGGACACATACCCACCACATTTACTTGCTGTGGAACAGATTGAGTGCTGTACCTTACAACAGAATCCTGATAAAAAGCCTTGTGCTGGTGTTCAGTTTATCTTGCAGGGATATCCTCCTCACTGAGACAGAGAAAGATTAGGTTCTATCCCAGGCTGAATCCCAAATGGCACCATTTTCCCTATATAGTGCGCTACTTTTGACCAGGACCCATAGGGCACTGGTTAAAAATAGTGCACTATTTAGGGGAAAAGGATGCAGTTTGGGACGAGTCACAGTGGTAGCACGGACACGGATGTCCTCACCCATGGAAGTGGACACACACCGGTCCGCCCACTCCTGCCTGGGAGGACACCATCTTGGAAATGAAAACAAAGGAGAAATTCCACTATTTCCACTGAAATACTGTACCACCAGCCTACAATTGAAATGGAAACAAGATGACATAGGTGGTAGTGGTAGAATAGCTGACATGAAAGTTGAATATACATTATATCAGGGTTCCTTCTCTCAGAATCAGGAGGATGATAAAAAATTATTTGTCCGCCTGCCAGTAGGTCTGCCTGTCTGGCTGGCTACCTACCTGTCTGCCTGTAGATCTGCCTGTCTGGCTGGCTACCTACCTGTCTGCCTGCAGATCTGCCTGTCTGGCTGCCTGTAGGTCTGCCTGTCTGTCTGGCTGCCTACCTGTCTGTCTGTCTGTAGATCTGCCTGTCTGGCTGCCTACCTGTCTGTCTGCCTACCTGTCTGTCTGTCTGTCTGTCTGTCTGTCTGTCTGTCTGCCTGTCTGTCTGTCTGTCTGTCTGCCTGCCTGTCTGTCTGTCTGTCTGTCTGTCTGCCTGTCTGTCTGTCTGTCTGTCTGCCTGCCTGCCTGCCTGTCTGTCTGCCTGCCTGTCTGTCTGTCTGTCTGCCTGTCTGTCTGTCTGTCTGTCTGTCTGTCTGTCTGCCTGCCTGCCTGCCTGCCTGTCTGTCTGCCTGTCTGTCTGTCTGTCTGTCTGTCTGTCTGTCTGTCTGTCTGTCTGTCTGTCTGTCTGTCTGCCTGCCTGTCTGTCTGTCTGCCTGCCTGCCTGTCTGTCTGTCTGTCTGTCTGTCTGTCTGTCTGTCTGTCTGCCTACCTGTCTGTCTGTCTGTCTGTCTGTCTGTCTGTCTGTCTGTCTGTCTGTCTGCCTGCCTGCCTGTCTGTCTGTCTGTCTGTCTGTCTGTCTGCCTGTCTGTCTGTCTGTCTGTCTGTCTGTCTGTCTGCCTGTCTGTCTGTCTGTCTGTCTGTCTGTCTGTCTGTCTGCCTGTCTGTCTGCCTGTCTGTCTGTCTGTCTGTCTGTGAGCTTGTAAAGGGAGGAAGATGATTTCACACACCAGTGTATGCCTTTGAATAATATAAAGTATTGTAGATGGGAGCTGAATAAAGTGTGTACACAGTGGAAGTGATTGAGATGTAGGCCTAGTTGTGCAGTATATTGATGTAGAGATTTAAAGATACTCATTGGCTCAGACAGAGACAGACAGAGCATTGTTTTCAACGTAATATGTTTTTGGGAGAACGTAATAAAATAAAGGTGTTATATGGGTCCCAAATGGCACCCTATTCCCCCAGGCCTCTGGTCAAAAGTAGTGCACTATATAGGGAATAGGGTGCCATTTGGGAAATAGCCATATGCTTTCTATGGGAGCATGATTATGGGTGGAAGTGTCAAACTCCACAGGATATGTAACATCTCTATGATGCCCCTCAGCAGCCACTGGTTTGGTTCACAATAGGCAATAATCCATAACACTCACCCATGTCCCTAACATACATTAAGCCACTGAAACAAACAACAAAATAAAACAAAACAGAGGAGGATAGAGGAGGCATGACCGAGAGCTTGTAAAGCAGGGATAGTTTGATGGTTCCTTGTGGCTTTCCTCCATATCATCTAGTCTTGATTACTGTTTTGTCCCTCCTGATCTGGCATCTCGCCACTGTGCTGCAGCAATTACCATATTATACAGCACTCCACGAAACATGCAATTTAATCATTACCTTTAAAATCGCATTTTTATTACCAGATCCTCACTCCGCTCCTTTCTCCGCTCCTCTCCGCTCCTCTCTCTGCTCCTCCTCACTCCTTTCTCCGCTCCTCTCTCTGCTCCTCTCTCCGCTCCTCTCTCTGCTCCTCCTCACTCCTTTCTCCGCTCCTCTCTCTGCTCCTCTCTCCGCTCCTCTCCCTGGTCCTCTCTCTGCTCCTCCTCGCTCCTTTCTCCGCTCCTCTCTCTGCTCCTCTCTCCGCTCCTCTCTCCGCTCCTCTCCCTGCTCCTCTCCCTACTCCTCTCTCCGCTCCTCCTCACTCCTTTCTCCGCTCCTCTCTCCGCTCCTCTCTCCGCTCCTCTCTCCTCTCCTCTCCCTGCTCCTCTCTCCGCTCCTCTCCCTGCTCCTCTCTCCGCTCCTCTCCCTGCTCCTCTCTCCGCTCCTCTCCCCGCTCCTCTCTCGTTGCCTCTCCCTGCTCCTCTCTCAGCTCCTCCTCACTCCTCTCTCCGCTCCTCTCTCCTCTCCTCTCTCTGCTCCTCTCTCCTCTCTCCGCTCCTCTCCCTGCTCCTCTCTCCGCTCCTCCTCACTCCTTTCTCCGCTCCTCTCTCCACTCCTCTCTCTGCTCCTCTCTCCACTCCTCTCTCTGGTCCTCTCTCTGCTCCTCTCTCCGCTCCTCTCCCTGGCCCTCTCTCTGCTCCTCCTCACTCCTTTCTCCGCTCCTCTCTCCGCTCCTCTCTCCGCTCCTCTCTCCGCTCCTCTCCCTGCTCCTCTCTCTGCTCCTCCTCACTTCTTTCTCCGCTCCTCTCCCTGCTCCTCTCTCCGCTCCTCTCTCTGCTCCTTCTCCGTTCCTCTCCCTGCTCCTCTCTCTGCTCCTCTCCCTGCTCCTCTCTCTGCTCCTCCTCGCTCCTCTCCCTGCTCCTCTCTCCGCTCCTCTCCCTGCTCCTCTCTCCGCTCCTCTCTCTGCTCCTTCTCCGTTCCTCTCCCTGCTCCTCTCTCTGCTCCTCTCTCCGCTCCTCTCTCCGCTCCTTTCTCCGCTCCTCTCTCCGCTCCTCTCCCTGCTCCTCTCTCCGCTCCTCTCCCTGCTCCTCTCTCCGCTCCTCCTCGCTCCTCCTCCTCGCTCCTCTCTCTGCTCCTCTCCCTGCTCCTCTCTCCGCTCCCCCTTGCTCCTTTCTCCGCTCCTCTCCCTGCTCCTCTCTCTGCTCCTCTCCCTGCTCCTCTCTCCGCTCCTCCTCGCTCCTTTCTCCGCTCCTCTCCCTGCCCCTCTCTCTGCTCCTCTCCCTGCTCCTCTCTCCGCTCCTCCTCGCTCATTTCTCCGCTCCTCTCCCTGCTCCTCTCTCCGCTCCTCTCCCTGCTCCTCTCTCCGCTCCTCTCCCTGCTCCTCTCTCCACTCCTCTTCGCTCCTCCTCGCTCCTCCTCGCTCCTCTCTCTGCTCCTCTCTCCGCTCCCCCTCGCTCCTTTCTCCGCTCCTCTCCCTGCTCCTCTCTCTGCTCCTCTCCCTGCTCCTCTCTCCGCTCCTCCTTGCTCCTTTCTCCGCTCCTCTCCCTGCTCCTCTCTCCGCTCCTCTCTCTGCTCCTTCTCCGTTCCTCTCTCCACTCCTTCTCCACTCTTCTCTCCGTTCCTCTCTCCACTCCTTCTCCACTCCTCTCCCTGCTCCTCTCTCCGCTCCTCCTCGCTCCTTTCTCTGCTCCTCTCCCTGCTCCTCTCTCCGCTCCTCTCTCTGTTCCTTCTCCGTTCCTCTCTCCACTCCTTCTCCACTCTTCTCTCCGTTCCTCTCCCCACTCCTTCTCCACTCCTCTCCCTGCTCCTCTCTCCGCTCCTCCTTGCTCCTCTCTCCGCTCCTCCTCGCTCCTTTCTCCGCTCCTCTCCCTTCTCCTCTCTCCGCTCCTCTCTCTGCTCCTTTTCCGATCCTCTCTCCACTCCTTCTCCACTCCTCTCCTCACTCCTCTCTCCGCTCCTCCTCGCTCCTTTCTCCGTTCCTCTCCCTGCTCCTCTCTCCGCTCCTCCTCACTCCTCTCTCTGCTCCTCCTCGCTCCTTTCTCCGCTCCTCTCTCTGCTCCTTTCCCCACTCCTCTCCCTGCTCCTCTCTCCGCTCCTCCCTGCTCTTATCTCCGCTCCTCTCTCCGCTCCTCCTCGCTCCTTTCTCCGCTCCTCTCTCTGCTCCTTCTCTGTTCCTCTCTCCACTTCTCTCTCTGCTCCTCCTCGCTCCTTTCTCCACTCCTCTCCCTGCTCCTCTCTCCGCTCCTCCTCGCTCCTTTCTCCACTCCTCTCCCTGCTCCTCTCCCTGCTCCTCTCTCTGCTCCTTCTCCATTCCTCTCTCCACTCCTTCTCCACTCTTCTCTCCGCTCCTCTCTCCACTCCTTCTCCACTCATCTCCAGGTCTCCAGCTGCTTGTATAAAACCTCTCATAAAACACATACAGAGAAAGCGGTATGCATGCAGCTAGCACTCCTCCACCTGTAATGCATCATTATAATCAGACTCTCGTCATTTCCACAGATATGAAGGTTAATGAGCAAGGGCAGCTAGAGACCTGTCATTTTGCAGAAATGCATTCCTTTCTCTTGTGTGTTACTTTATCTTACCAGACATATACAGTCATCCAGATGCATTGTAGCTTTTATGTCCCTTCATCGACGCTGATTTTAAAGTGTCTCCACTTTCAAGTCCAGCACTTAAAGGTTGTTACTGTGTTGTACGATAAACCACACCCAGAACCCATCGTCCATCTCCACAATAGTTAACACAACACTTCATTCATTCCACAAACTCATTTTCATTTTCATATGAATACATACGTGGATAATCCAAGTAGTTGTTATTGTTCATAATAACAATAATAATATGACACTTTAATGAGAAAAACAACCACAACAGGTTCAATGCCTCCCAGGCCTATATGTGAGAATGCGGAGTGACAATGGCTGCCATGGCCTTGGTGGGAAGGAGAGGCTGTTGTCCCTCTGACGAGCCTTCTAGTCTAATCAATGCCTCTCACAGGATCATTGATTAGTAGTCATACTCACAGGGCCACAGCTGTAATATTGTCACATCTCATGTCCTGATGTGCAGCTCTAAGTGGATACATACTACATATGTAAGATCTTAATTTGATTACCCTTAATGCCCATTAATAATATTCCACGTAATATCTCAGATTTCCTGTTGCTGAATTATTATTTTCCTGCTGTAGCATACTGGTTCAATTTAAGATCCTACATCTTCATACTATGTTCTTTTAGAGTTGCTTCTTTAATCATAGATCAAAGTGAATACCAATGGCTAAGTAGATGTCATTCAGTCATTTATAGGGAGGAACATTCCAGTTCACAGTAGGACAGGGCAGCTAATGTAACACAATCAATCAATCAATCAATAACATGTACTTATAAAGCCCTTTTTACATCAGCACTTGTTAAAGTGCTTTACAGATACCCAGCCTAAAACCCCAAAGAGCAAGCAGTGCAGATGCAGGAGCACAAGAGACGAGAACCAGAGGAGAGGATGAGTACCCCCAGTCTTCCTGGGTGGAGGAGCCCAGTCTCTGGCCTGCTGCTGACCCAGGATGCGTCCCAAAAGGCACCCTAATCCCTTTACAGTGGTCATTGATTCACCCTGGCTGTCATTAATTGAAAGTCTTTGTTTATCATCAGTATTGAATTTTAAAAAACGTAGCGTAACATAAAACTGAAGGTGGGGAGAATCTCAATTGCGTACTCATTACATCGTCTCTCCTCACTACTCGCCTCCTTCTCAAAACCCATTGGATGAGAAAGCCAGATGTCCCTCCCCTCTAACCTTCTCCTCCAATTGGTTTTGAAAAGGAGGAGAGGAGAGATGACGTGAGGAGTATGCATTTGAGATTCTTGCAGAATATCTCAAGGTGCTCACAGTGCCTAAGTTAGAACTATCTTAATTTGCGTCACATAGGGGCAGTCACGGGGGAGTGAGAGGAGGGTGAGAAAAGTTTGACATAATTTCAGCAGTTATAGAGTTCAGTGCTCAGAGGGATGGAAGGAGGGAGTGAAGTGTGAGGGGAAGAGAGGAGGAGAGAGAGAGACATAAATGAGAGCAGGGCGTAAACGGACTACATTAGTGACAGCTCCATTACCCAGAGGTGGGCAGATGTCCGCCTGGCGCCTGACTGTGTTAGCAGCTGAAGCAAGTGGAGCAGGAGGGGAGTGGAGGAGGGGGAGGGGTGGAGGGGAGAGAGAGAGAGAGAGAGAGAGAGAGAGAGAGAGAGAGACAGAAAGAGAGAGAGAGAGAGAGAGAGAGAGGATGGGCAGCACCAGGCAGGTGTTCTCCCTGTGGGTCTCTCCCCAAGCACGGTGCTCACTGACCCATGCAAAGACACTTCTCACCTGGCCTGGTCCCATAGCCTGGCCCCCACCATAGAGGACAGGAAAGAGGGGAATGAATGACAAGGTAAAGAAGGAAGAATAAGAGGAAGGAAGAGTAGTGTGATTCTCTAGATATCCGTTTTCCTCTCTCTGCTGACTGTAAAATCTGAGTCCCAAATGGCAACCTATTCCCTGTATAGGGCACTATTCTCTAGCCCTGGTTAAAAGTAGTGTACTAAATAGGGAATAAGGTGGCATTTGGGATGCAAGCTATGGCTCTGTTGAATGTAGTGTCACATCGCTTAATGGTCTGATTTGAGATAGGCTTGGAATCCACTCTAATTAGCCTGCCGTGCCTTCCGGACTTGCACTTCCTTAAATGCAAATGTGTGTGAGTGTGTGTCTGCATATGTTATGGACGTCACGTTGATTGCTTTTACATATTTACATTGACCCCCCCATTTGTTTTTACGCTGCTGCTACTTGCTGTTTATTATCTATGCATAGTGTCACAGATCCCCCTGGTACTGCTGCTCATTCCGTGCACCAGTTCCGGAGGTCTATGTCACCGGCCTCTAAGAGTCACTTAACTGGATCATTATGCACACCTGGTTCCCATTCCCCCTGATTAGTAATTGTATATATGTGCCCTCTGTTCACCACTGTCTTGGTCGGTTATTGTTCCCATGTCCGTTGGTCTTGTGAGTACCTACACGTATTGTGCACTTGTTATTACGGGTCTCGTCCCGTGTATTGTTGTGCACTTGTTATTACGGGTCTCATCCCGTGTATTGTTGTACACTTGTTATTACGGGTCTCATCCCGTGTATTGTTGTACACTTGTTATTACGGGTCTCATCCCGTGTATTGTTGTGCACTTGTTATTACGGGTCTCGTCCTGTGTATTGTTGTGCACTTGTTATTACGGGTCTCGTATTGTGTATTGTTGTGCACTTGTTATTACGGGTCTCGTCCTGTGTACGCATTATTACGGGTCTCGTCCTGTGTGTTGTTATTACGGGTCCCTTGTATTTTTAGAGGTTTAACCTCACTCTTTTGTTTGGGTTACATCCCTGTGTATTTTATATAAGTGTGTTTTGGGCTTCGTCCCAATGCCTTTTCATGTCATGTTGTATTTTTGGGTGGAGTATTAAAACCCCTGTTAAGTATTCCTGCACCTGCCTCCAATCATTTATACAACGACGAGCAACTTCGGCCGCTGCAACTGACCCACACTGATTCCCTGTGGTCATCCCCAAGGCCGGTGTCGTTCCACAGCTGGTGTAGCGCGTCGGGGGGGTACTGTCACGGATCCACGTGGTACTGCTGCTCATTCTGGAGGTCTACGTCACTGGAATCTAGGCGTCACTAAACTGTTTCATTACACACACCTGGTTCCCATTCCCCCTGATTAGTAATTGTATATATGTTCACCATTGTCTTGGTCGGTTATTGTTCCCATGTCCGTTGGTCTTATGAGCACCTGTGCAATGTTGTTTCGGCTTTCGTGCTACATGTGCTACAAGGTTTACTCCTCGCTCTTTTGTTTGGGTTACATCCCTGTGCATTTTATATACGTGTGTTTTGGGCTTCGTCCCCATGCCTTTCTCATGACATGTTGTATTTTTGGGTGGAGTAATTGAACCCCCCCGTTATGTATTCCTGCGCCTGTCTCCGATCATTATACAACGGGACACATAGTCACTTTATCCCTACCTACATGTACATATTACCTCGACTAACCTGTAGCGAAATGCTTGTACTTTAGTTTATCTGGTAAATATTTACTTAACTCTATTTCTTGAACTGCATTGTTGGTTAAGGGCTTGTAAGCATTTCATGGTAAGGTTGAATTCGGCGCATGTGACAAATACAATTTGATTAGATTTTTGCTTATTGAGTACCACTTCCCCTTGATTTGGCTCATACCTGGCTGGAACTCGGGACCTCTGCTATGCTAACACACGTGACCGCCCTCCTTGACAACGTTCCAATGGTTTGAGCCACCCAAAAGGTATCAGTTGGATGTCTCTATGTACAACACTTCAAGCTAGCTGTGGAGTGAACTCCGTTACACATACAAGTATGAGTTCACACTCTATGAAGGTCAAAACCAGATCTGATCAGGGGTTGAGTTAGAGAGAAACGAAGGGGAGTTAAACCACCACAACAACAGAAAACATTCAATAGTAATTGGATAGATTTCTGTTACCACCTTCCTTCCGAGATGCTCCACCCCCACCACTTTCCTTCCCAATAATAATCTTCTCTGTACACAGCGAGGTTAGTGACCCATCTCTGACACGAGGGTGTGTATTTCCACCAGGACTATGTGAGCAAATGGGGCCTGTAGCTCATCACACACACATCATGTACGTCCCAAATGGCAGGGCCCTGGTCAAAAGTAGTGCTCTAAATAGGGAATAGGGTGCAATTGGGAATCATTTGCCATCCAGAGCTCAGAGGCCAGGCGAGAGGAAGTCCAGGCCAAACAGAAAGAGACGCCAAGGCTAACGTTTTATGCAGGTATTCTCTTCCATCTCCCGCTTTGACGTTTCAGCAGCATGGCCTTGAGACAGCAGAGCAAATAACACCTGTCCTATGAAGTTCTGCCTGAGGCATCTCCTATCCTCAACACAGAGACAGACAGAGAGAGAATGATGAGGTAAAGAAGGAAGAATAAGAGGAAGGAAGAGTAGTGTGATTCTCTAGATATCTGCTTTGACAATGTGAACATATGTTCCCCATGCCAATAAAGCCCTTTGAATTGAGAGAGAGATACTTTTGCTTATCTATTTCACTAGCTCTGGCAATGTAAACATATGTTTCCCATGCCAATAAAGCCCTTTGTATCGAAGAGAGAGAGAGGCAGCACTGTGAGCAATAAGACCTCATGTAAAAGTGGTTCCCCAGGAGAAATCATGACATGATTGTGTGATCGTATGGAACTGACAGAAACAGAACTGAGAACTACGAACGAAAGCACTGATTGCAGAAACATTATACAAAATTAAATTACTGTAATCCAGAGGAAAATATGTCAGCTTGTGTGCGTCCAAAATGGGCATACGTCCAAAATAACACCCTATTCCCTATGTAGTGCACTACTTTTGACCTGGTCAAAGGCTTTTAGCCCACTAAGGTAAAGCACAACGGCAGTCATGTCATAAGTGTAAAACTAACAATGACTCAATGATCCATGCCTTCTGGGAGTGCTATAAAGTCCAAAAGTTATGTCCGGCGTTAGAAAGCTGTCTAGCAGAGGTTTAACAATGTACTTTTACTTATAATCCGTCTATCTGTATATTTCAAGACATGTGGCATAAGATGTTACAAGCACTATACATTTCCAAAAGATGAGAAATGAGAAGGGATGTTATTGTGAGACAAACAGGATGGGTATGAATATGGTGGGAGCATGTGGGTCTGTCATTAATTGTCACGACTTCTGCCGAAGTCGATGCCTCTCCTTGTTCGGGCGGTTGACGTCGCCGGTCTTCTAGCCATCGCCGATCCATTTTTCATTTTCCATTTGTTTTGTCTCGTTTTCCCACACACCTGGTTCTCATTTCCCTCATGTGTTGTGTATTTAACCCTTTGTTCCCCCCATGTCTTTGTGTGGTATTGTTTATTTGTAAGTGCACATTTTGTTTGACTGGTGCGCGTCGGGTTATTGTGCCCATACTTTGTATTTCTTATTCCGTTGGTTTTACTATTAAACTGCTCCGGCTATTATCAAGTTCTGCTCTCCTGCGTCTAACTTCCCTGCCACCAGAATCGCACCCCCTTACATTAATGTTTGTTGAAATGGATGTACGTCTGAGTAGGTGTTCTCTACTGTATGTTGAAGGTTGGGAATTAAGACCCAGTCAAAGTCATGTCTACGTCAGCGGATCTGTGTTTGTGGAATGTTAAAAGAAACCTCACCCAAAAACAATATTTTGGTATTTGTTTCATTACTCCATTGTTGACATAGTCCCAAAATGTTTTGCTTGTCAGTAATCAAGTTTTCAAGATACGTAACTTTCAAAATACAGAAATCTTCCCCGTATGATGTGTTTTGCATCATATGATGAAAAATGCATCATACGAGGATGATTTCTGTATCTTGAGTCCTATAGTGTCCTATTGGGAAAAGAGGGCCATTTGGTAAGGGGCCATTTGTATCCTCATTCTCAGTACTTTAATTGTGGTTTTTAGACAATAAACAAATATGCATAAACGCATGCAACATATACAATAGACAACTTAACATTCCACAAACATCTGGTTAAACGTAGTGCACTATTGAGGGAATAGGGTGCCATTTGGGATGCATCCAGACCCATTACAGAGGCCTGCCAGCACCCATTTCCATAGGAGTCGTTCAGAAGACAGAGGTAGAACGAGACCCACGGGGAACACCAAACTAAAGTGCCTTCTTTTCTTCAGCACATAAATGGGTTGAATGTGGGATGCTGCTATTCTTCCCACAGAGCAAATATACTGTATGTCAACAAACATGTCAACAAACATGTCAACAAACATGACACGTAAAAACAATTGAGAAACTGGGAGATAAATCAGTGGAAATCAAACCTAAATAACTAACGATTGCTCTACACTCTTAGAAATAATGCTGCTATCTAGAACCTAAAAGGGTTCTTCTGCTGTCTCCATAGAAGAACACTTTGAAGAACCCTTGTTGGTTCCAGGTAGAACTATTTTGCTTCCTTTCCACAGAGGGTTCTACATGGAACCCAAAATGGTTCTACCTGGAACCAAAAAGGGGTTTTACCTGGAACTAAAAAGGGGTTTTACCTGGAACCAAAAAGGGGTTTTACCTGGAACCAAAAAGGGTTTTAGTGAGTTTTTCCTAGCCACCATGCTTCTACATCTGCATTGCTTGCTGTTTGGGGTTTTAGGCTGTGACATCGGCTGATGTAAAAAGGGCTTTATAAAATACATTTGATTGATTGATTGATTATCCTATAATGTCAGCTGAAGAACCCTTTTGGAACCCATTTTTCTAAGAGTGGACAGGAAAACTTTTCATCTAAAAGTAAGGGAGTCCCGGAGTTCATTCTATGATAGAGGATTAATAGTTGCTCTGAAATGCAAGGTAAATGTTGTCCCAGCTTCAACAAGCATGCTGTCCAGAATAAATATCATAGGATAGAACATAAGCCCTGTAATACTACCATGTTGGATAAAGTGCAACATTGATGAGCAGGGTGGAAAATACCAGAAAGGGAGACATTTAGTTAATATGATAAATCTACGTTGGCAGTCAGTCACAGCCGTGTAAATACATACTTCTGTCTTTCTTTCCATCAAATGTGCCTGTAGTTCTTAACTCAGAAGGTTCAAATGAACACATTCACTCTATGTATGAGTGCTGGAAAGACATGATATTTTCACAGCTGCTCCAGGTCTCTTCTTCCTACCAAGTTTGAATATCATGAAAACATCAGTGTGTTATTTCCCCCCTAACTTTTTTAAGAGACTATGGCTTATTTTTGTAGTTTGTTTGCATCCTCCATATGAAACCGAGGGAAAGTGGGTACCTGCTGCATCCATCCAAATGTCACCATATTCCCTAAACTCTTTTCCAAGAGTGACCATGGAAAATACATAATGAAGCATTGGTAGCGTCCAAAATGTCACCCTATTCCATATATAGTGTACTAAACCCACATGTCACCGTATTCCCTATATTTTAGTGCACTATATAGGGAATAGGGTGCCATTTGGGACACCATCATTTAGTGACAGGGTACTTTGAAATGAGAAGAGGAAAAGAAAAGTGGAATCTAGGACAGCTAGTGAAATAAGACAGTATACAGTTATGAAACAGTAGATCTGTTGTGTTGAGAAAAGCAAACCACCAGTGCAGGTGTGTGACTCCGGACACTCCAGGGCAGGCACCGGGAGGAGCTCCATCTTAAGTCAGCTGAGAGCCCGCGCGCTGACTTGCAGCTGCCGTCGTCATAGCAGCCGCCTAAGCGGCGCCGCGCTGACTGGCTTCTAGGGCTGCTGTGAATTGGATGTCGTCACAGCGCTGGCGCCAGGGAGTCGGTAGAAGTGGGAGCTTGCGGCGATGCAGGCAACTCGCTACAGCTACTGCAGTGTGTGTTGAGCTCTGTTGTGCCAAGCCATCATCCGATTGGGTTCATCTTGGTACAGTGGGAAAGAAATTGAGAAACTGAGCATAGTTTAACGCATTGTGAAGTAAACTCACTCCAGATGAGCTAGTGGCCACGAAACCCTGAAATGTCCCTCTATGGAAAAAAATATAGACTAACAATAGTTGGAACTTGGAAATGTAATAAGATGGTAAAACATCAAACTTAAATGTATCTGCGTAATTACGAGGTAGACTACATTCATCACATGGATGTGCCTTCATTTAGATCAGAAATACAGACTCAGATGACTTCAAAACAGATTTTCACAAGGGCCCGCCAACCTCATCTCGCAGGTAACAGAGAAGAGCATCACTTTAGTGCGCGCCTTCACATAACTTGCTCAAGAATGCGGAAAATATGGGAGGGACGTAAAAGATAAACCGCATTTAAACCAATACTGTTGCTTGGGATAGTGATTGACACTTCTAGGTAGCCAATTGACGTGCATTTCGCCCTGATGTGCGACAAGCCCCGTTCACGAGCCTTTATAAGAACAATTGACAGCGTGCTGACTGATTGTACACGGCGAAGACTGGCCTAAAATACCGGTTTCTTTCATGCATAATATCTTATCACACTCAACTGTCGTCATGAAAGCAATAAGCCCGGAGCGGTCTATGAGGAACAACATCTCCAACTCGTCGGAACATACCCTCGGCATCTCCCGGAGCAAGAGCCCGATGGATGACCCTCTGAGTCTGCTGTACAATATGAACGACTGCTACACAATGCTGAAGGAACTCGTGCCCAGCCTCCCACAGAACGGGAACGTCAGTAAAATTGAGATATTGCAGCATGTTATAGACTATATCTTGGACCTTCAGATTGCACTGGACTCAAGCTCGTCCCTCTCCAGCTGCCAACATCAGCAGCAGCGGCCGGGACAGGCAACATCACCCAGGAATCCCCTAGCAACCATCAACTCAGACATCAGCCTCATCACCTTTCAGGTAAAAATAGAATCAAATAGCTTTATTTTTTTTCCAATTAGAGGACTTCTGTTTTGGAGTGGTTCAGAAAAATAAATAGACGAAACCATAGTGGGCTACACAGATTCTAGCGTGTTCAATTGGAATTCCTACATTTTAATAGATCCCCTAAATCCTATGACATGTACAGTTTTAATGTGGCCTTGTTAATATATGTTTAAATTAAGATTTGTTTTATTTTTATATATATGTTTATATGCTTACTTTAATTAAAGGCTTTTAGAATAGATCTATTTTTTAAAACATTATTTCCAAGCAGTCTGCCTATTTGACTTCTCATAAAGCTTTTGCATTTGACTATGTGCCACTGTTGGTTATTGTACACATGACAGCTTGGTGGTGAATGAATGGAGCATCAGCCCAATAGAGACCAGACCACTGCAACTGTACTCACTCAGCAATGCCAGGAGCCTCTCTCTGTAAATTGTGATATTTAACAGTGGTTGTCTTACCTGTTTTTACAGTCAACTGATCACTTCCCCAAAGGGACAGAGACTCATGACAGCTAAACTCTCCTTCACTGACTGGGTAAGTGTTTCCTTACTGCCATTATTCTATCCATAATTTCTATTTGAAATGGTCATTTTATTCACTAGGAAAAAAACAAGCTGCGCTCAAATTGGTCCAAACTACACTGTCCCAATGGGAGAACCCTTTTGGATTCCATGTAGAACCCTCTGTGGAAAGATAGAACCCAAAAGGGTTCTACCCGGGACCAAAAAGGGTTCTCCTATGGGGAGAACCCTTAGATTCTAGATATCACTTTTTTTGTGTGTATAAAGTCATGGATACTTGGTATGAGTTGCTCTTTGAAAAGGGTAGTCTATGTGAAGTGTTATATTGTTGACTGGACTAAGATATGACATCACTGTAGATGGAATAACCGATCACGAAATAATAGTCTCTGGCTACATAAGACAGACTGGCTACTCCCGTCAGTGGTTGTGGGTTCTGAAAACAGAGAGGAAAAGCAGGCGCCAGCCAGCATCATTATAGCTATAGTATAGATCCATTCCCACGTTGTACTTAGAGGTTGACAGGATGTTGCTTACTCCTCCGTCGACGCCACCATCTGGTGCTCAGGGATTGCCCAGTATTTCAGTGTTTGCATCCCAAATAGCACCATATTCTCTATGTAGTGCCCTAGGGGCCCTGGTTAAAAGTAGTGCACTACATAGGGAATAGGGTGCCATATGAGACACACCCTCACCAGTATTTCAGTGTTTGGTTAAAGTAGAAAAAGAAGTGTCTTCCTCTCAGGCGCCAGTCTGACTGTCCAGTTCCCTGTCTGTCCTTCAGCCTTGCTTCTCTTTAAACACGACCCTCTTTTCTCTTCCCAATCTCTTACAGGTGTGTTTTAAACAGGACCTCGTGTTCCCCTCCAATGGCTGGCTGGATTTCCGCTTGATTTAACTTTAATTTGTCTTCCTAAAAGGAGATATGTGTTGTTGTTTTTACTTTTTATTTATCTACTGGCCTGGCTGATATCTTTTCTTCCAACTGAAGAATGATTCCTCAACAACGGTGGGAACACAACGACAGACTGACTGAGATTACAGTATTGAAACAAGATATCTTTCCACAAGAGGAGATAGCCTTTTCTTTTGGAAGTGGCACATTACTACAGACAGACTAATGGTCAGTCGATGTATATAAAATGTTAAGACAAAATCATGCCTGTATAGTAGCTGATTTGTTGCAGAGAATATAAAGATGCATTTTATTGTACTGCGGCTTTCAAAGAAATGTTGTAAATTGCACTTTTATACAATAATAAAGTATATTCCTTATACTGTACATTATGTTAATATCCATATTACGTTATAATACCTGACCTATTTCAATCTTTTAAATTACTGTCACTGTACTTTCTCTTACATCAAAGGATGGTGCAACTTCCCTTTATCTTGCTTTTTAATGTGTCTGAATAGAGTCAGATTAATTAGGAAGACGATATCACAAGGCTCAATGCATTGCAGTTACTAATCTTATCTAGTTATCCAGGACGGTGTGCCCAGATGCATCTCGTCACACTGGTGGTTCTCTGGAGCACAGTTGGTAACGCATGGCACTTGCAACTCTAGGATAGTGGGTTCGATTCTCGGGATCAACCATACGTAAAACAATTTATGCACGCATGACTCTTAAGTCGCTTTGGATGAGAGCGTCTGACAAATGGCACATAATATTACGGCACATACTATTTTGGCATGGGGGAGCACGCCTCCTGCTGGTCGACGTTAAGAAGGAACTGCTATATGAAAGTATGAGAATACTTAGTGGTTCATACGTATCATTTCTCTGTGAGAACATACAAGAGGCTAGACTGTAGAAGGTCAACATCCAGGTTTTATTTTTCAGTCAGATAATGTCTGACGGCACCATTCACTTCTTTCCCTTCATAGATAGAATATCTCGTGTTCTTCTCCCACGTGGTTATCATCCGACAGGTTAAGACACATACAACATTACAGTGCATGCAACACATAGGAGAGCACTTTGACATTTGCACTGATATTTGCAAACTAATTTACGCATGCAATGTACAGTTCATTAGGTACGCATGCAACAACAATCTTTACTGTAGCCAGATTTGTGAATCGGACGCCATTAAGTGTACATTTTATTACTGCTTAATTAAAATGTACATTTAATGGCATCGGATTCACAAATGGGGCCTCTACTACGTTACGGGAGGAGACAGGCCCTGACAACATGTAATAAACCAAATAACATTACAACCACTGTTCATGACAAAGCAGCATACATACAGTCCCATGTATCATATGGAGAAGAGTCAGCAACTGAATTTTGCAGCGATCCAATAACTTTTTCTGAAGATTACTTCTCGTTGTTAAATTGTTGTTATTGTAACATATTAGTGTCAACGTCCCTCCCTTTTATCCAACATTTTTGTTCGTGTTGGCAGGAGATGCGTCCCAAATGGCACCCTATTCCACCGATAGCGCACTACTTTGGACCAGGGCCCATAGGAAGGTAAGATAGTTAAAAGCCCTGTGGCTTTTGCAATGAGACAAATAGTTTAGTTGACTCTCCTCCATGTCATTTGCTGATACGCGACAAAAACAGATCCCACACACAATTTTGTTCATTTGGCTCACGTGTTCATATGCATTCATTCTTCATCTATACCAGGTATCTTCTTTTACCCACCCACAAGCTCTACATCACTTGTTGACACACATAGGCAGCAGCAGCTAATATTAACACTGTTGAGGCATGCTTGTAGCCTGGTCCCAGATCTGTTTGTGTTCTTGCCAGCTCCATTGCTCATTGTCAAGCCATTGGCATGACAAGGAGTTGGCGAGATGGCACAGACAGACTGACACCCAGGCTACCATGCTTGTTGTAGTGCAAAACAATAAACAGATAGTTAGTCACTGTACGTAGTTAAGTTATAAATTATACTGTAAAAAAAGGGACGGCGCTGTTAAGTGCTTTTACTGATTGGAATAATCGAAATTTACACTTTGGTTAATTCAACCTGTTCTATCAATTTGTCTGAAATCCAATAACGAATTTGTCAGATCATGGTGAGTTTTTTTATTTGAATGAAAGCTTCTAAATTGCTTTCAACCCCTCATGCACATTGAATAGCGGTAGGGGCAATGTAGCGACGGCAGCCTATCAGAAGAGTTGCCGAGGCGTGGCTTTCAGTTGGTTATTTTAAAACATCTTATTTTTTAGCTTGTTGATTTAAATTGCTTGTAACACAGAATAAATGTGGATAGGTAATTCCAAATGAAAAAGTGAACTAGGAACAAGATAAAAAAAATTGGTTGTATTGTCATTAAATATTTTTTGGATTTGTTATATTAAGTTTAACCAAAGGGGAAATGTAGGTTTAGTGTTGAGATAAACAGGTAACAATGTCAAATATAATGAAATATAACAGTTGGCATTGAATCATATATTTGTCATAATAATGTTGTTGTTTTTACCAGAGGTGAAGTAAATTAGGTTAATCTAAAGATCTTATTTTTTTTTACAGTGTGCGTAGCTAGCTACCTTCACCTCTAGAGAATATCAAGACAGTTAGTAGAGGTCACTTCACTTCACTTTAGACGATACAAATACAGAGTACAACATCTCAGTGAGCTACCTCTACTTAGTAGCCTGGTGAAACCAGACTAACCGCTGCGCTCTCCTGTAACAGAATGTGAGGTTGCCAGATCAGGCTGGTTTAACAAGGCTATCTACTTAGTGCTTGGTGTGCACTAACATAATTTATTTACCCATTTAGCTAGCTACGGTACCTTGCTACGCATGCATTGTCAGATTACCACACCAAACATCTACTGACTAAGTGCTCTCCTGGGAATGAGATGGGCGGGGGGGCTCACAGGATGCTCTCGCGCTCCTCTCCGAAAGTGACAGTGTCGGAGGACACGGTGGTGATCTCCGGAGGATCCCCGGGGTTCAGCCCCCTCTTCAGGTGCACCACGCGGACGTTCTCGTTGTGCGGGCCGGGCTTGGTGGTGGTACTGGTGGTGCCGGAACCCGGGGAGATGATAACCTCGCTGATGGAGGAGGATGTAGGGGTGGAACAGGTGGTGTCGGTGGACCCCATTGGAGCCCTCTGTCCCTGGCAACGCTGCTGGTTCCCCTGCTGCTGGGCGTTGGTGTTGTTGTTAAGGGTGGTGTTGCTGGGCGTGCGGTTGAGGTTGTAGCTCTTGGACGATGGCCAGCTCTCTTCGGGGCTGCTGGCCAGCAGGCTGCACTGGTCCTCAGAGCAGATGGACATGCGGGCCACAGCTGGGTCCTGGAGACCACTCAGGCTGCTGGGCAGACCCCTCTTACTGGCCGCCCGGCTCTGGCTGTCCTCCTGGTCCAGCTCGATCAGGTTGGCCTGCTCCAGCTGGGACAGGTCAGCCTCCTCGTCTTGCAGGGAGTGGTTGGGCGAGCTCTCGTTGGAGCGCATGCCAGAGTCAGACGAATCCTTCTTATCCAGCATGGCGTCAGACAGGTATTCTTTACCCTTAGCCAGAGCCAGGGAGGATGCTTTGGGGTCACCTGGCTTTTTCGCGTCCCCCAAGAGAGGAGCGTCGGAGTTCTCTGAATCCTCGTCATCGCTGGTGAGCTTCTGGTAGGGCAGCCCGCCAGTCTTCATCTTGAGGTCGGCTGCTCCCTGGAACAGGCCGCTCCCCCGGTCACTGGACCCGGGCGCCTTGCGTCCGAGCAGGGTCTTGGAGGAGCCATGGGGGTCCTGCTTCTCGTCCTCCTCTGTGATGGGGTCCAGGGGGGCTTCGGCGGTGGTGAAGTCCGGGGCGTCCACGGCGGGAAGCTTGGAGGTGCTTCTCTTGGTGGTAGCCTTGTCCTTGGTTTTGTCCTCGGAGCTGGCAGAGGTCATGAACTGGTTGGGGTGGGGCTGGACGGGCTTCTCTCCCCCTCCTCCGCCCACCTCCAGCGTGGCCATCTGGGCGATGTACTCCTGGTAGGCGTTGCGGTACTCCGACTGCTGCTTTTCCGTCAGCTTGACGATGTCGTTGGACGACTCCTGGGAGTTGAGGCTGGACATGCTGGGGGTGCGGTGGGTGGGGGCCTGGAGAGGGGGACATGGAACATTGCATCTCCTAGATCTGTGGTCTAAGTACATATGAAGGCTATCATTTGGTTTACATACAGGCCAACAGCTTAATTAATGGTTCTGTACATATACAGTACTAGTGCAAAGTTTGGACACACCTACTCATTCAAGGGTTTATCTTCATTTGACTATTTGCTACATTGTAGAATAACAGTGAATATCTCAAAACCATGAAATAACATATGGAATCATGTAGTCACCAAAAAAAAAGTGTTAAACAAAACAAAATATATTTTAGATGAGACTCTTCAAAGTAGCCACCCTTTGCTTTGATGACAGCTTTGCACATTCTTGGCATTCTCTCAACCAACTTCATGAGGTAGTCACCTGGAATGTATTTACATTTACAGGAATGTCTTGTTAAAAGTTAATTTGCACATTTGAGACAATCAATTATGTTGTGACAAGGTAGAGGTGGTATACAGAAGATAGCCCTATTTGGTAAAAGACCAAGTCCATATTATGTCAAGAACAGCTCAAATAAGCAAAGAGAAACGTCAGTCCATCACTACTTTAAGACATGAAGGTCAGTCAATCCAGAACATTTCAAGAACTCTGAAAGTTTCTTCAAGTGCAGTTGCAAAAACCAAGCGCTATGATGAAACTGGCTCTCATGAGGACAGCCAAAGGAAAGGAAGACCCAGAGTTACCTCTGCTGCAGAGGATAAGTTCATTAGAGTTACCAGCCTCAGATTGCAGCCCAAATAAATGCTTCAAGTAACAGACACATCTCAACATCAACTGTTCAGAGGAGACTGCACGAATCAGGCCTTCGGTCAAATTTCTGCAAAGAAACCACTACTAAAGGACAACAATAAGAAGAGGAGACTTTCTCGGGCCAAGAAACACGAGCAATGGACATTAGACAGGTGGAAATCTGTCCTTCGATCTAATGAGTCCAAATGTAAGATTTTTGGTTCCAACTGCCATGGATGGATGATCTCTGCATGTGTGGTTCCCACCGTGAAGCATGGAGGAGGAGGTATGATGGTATGGGGTGGTTTGCTGGTGACACTGTCTGTGATTTATTTAGAATTCAAGACACACTTAACCAGCATGGCTACCACAGCATTCTGCAGCGATACGCCATCCCATCTGGTTCGTGCTTAGTGCGACTATCATTTGTTTTTCAACAGGACAATGACCCAACACACCTCCAGGCTGTGTAAGAGCTATTTGACCAAGGAGAAGAATAGAGTGCTGCATCAGATGACCTGGCCTGGGATGGTTTGGGATGAGTTGGACCGCAGAGTGATGGAAAAGCAGCCAACAGGTGCTCAGCATATGTGGGAATTCTTTCAAGACAGTTTGAGCTGGTTGAGAGAATGCCTACAGTCAGCAAAGTTGTCATCAAGGCAAAGGGTGTCTACTTTGAGGAATCAAAAATATAAAACAATTTGATTTGTTTAACACTTTTTTAAGTTACTACATGATTCCATGTGTGTTATTTCATAGTTTTAATATCTTCACTATTATTCTACAATGTAGAAAATAGTAAAAATAAAGAAAAACCCTTGAATGTCCAACCTTTTGACTGGTACTGTACATAGCTACACAATTCCAGTCTTTCTGTCAACGTAATATAATGACGCAACATAGACCTCTCTACAATGGAAGAGACCACCAGTCACTCACCATCCATGTGTTGTTGCTGTGCCTGGGAGGCTCGTCCAGTCCCACATTGCTCAGTTCCTCAAAGCTCAGGTTGAAGCTGTACATGGGTGAGTTGGCGTCGAGGTTGGCGGTGCCGGCGTGGGGCGGAGCGACCTGGCGCCTCGGTTCCCCGTGGCCCACCACACTGCTGTCCACCTCACTGGGAGCCTCCTCATGAAGCACCTGGCTCTCCACGTGACGCATCTCCAACACCTAGAGGAAGAGGCGGCGAGAGAAGGCAGAGGAGTAAGAGGGAAAGGAAGAAGAAGAAGAGGAAGAGAAAGTAGAACATTGCACCAATCTCTAAATACGGCTGGGCTAAATAGTAATTACTGCTTGATAACAGCAGTGTCCAGTGTTAAAGCTATTGGTAAATCCACTACAAAAGAAAATAACATGCAAGAGGCAAGGTTAAACTCACGGTTCCTCTGAAGAGCTGCCAGTCTCCAAAGTTCATTTTCATTTCATTCTTCAGCTCATCAATGTTGCACTGGGTCAGAACTCTGCCATTCACATTAGCCTGAGAGACAAAGAAGAGAATGAGACAAGGAAGAGGAGGTTAATGAGAGAGAGAGAGAGAGAGAGAGAGAGAGAGAGAGAGAGAGAGAGAGAGAGAGAGAGAGAGATTAATGGTAGCGAGAGAGGAGGTTAATGGTAGAGAGGGGAGGTTAACGGTAGAGAGAGGGGGGAGGTCAATGGTAGGGAGAGGGGGGAGGTCAATGGTAGGGAGAGAGGGGAGGTCAGAGAGAGAGGAGGTCAGAGAGAGAGAGAGAGAGAGAGATGAGGTAATTTGTAGAGAGAGGGGAGATCAATGGTAGAGAGAGAGGGGAGGTCGATGGTAGAGAGAGAGGGGAGGTTAATGGTAGAGAGAGAGAGAGAGAGAAGGTTAATGGTAGAGAGAGAGCGAGAGGAGGTTGACGGTAGAGAGAGGGGAGGTTAATGGTAGAGAGAGGGGATGTTAATGGTAGGGAGGGAAGATTAATGGTAGAGAGAGAGAGAGAGAGAGAGAATATTAATGGTAGAGAGAGAGCGAGCGAGAGGAGGTTGATGGTAGAGAGAGAGAGAGAGAGAGAGAGAGAGAGAGAGAGAGAGAAGATTAATGGTAGAGAGAGAGCGAGCGAGAGGAGGTTGATGGTAGAGAGGGGGATGTTAATGGTAGAGAGAGAGCGAGCGAGAGGAGGTTGATGGTAGAGAGGGGGAGGTTAATGGTAGAGAGAGAGAGGAGATTAATGGTAGAGAGAGAGGAGGTTAATGGTAGAGAGAGGAAATTAATGGTAGAGAGAGAGGAGGTTAATGGTAGAGAGAGAGGAGGTTAATGGTAGAGAGAGAAGAGATTAATGGTAGAGAGAGAGAGGAGATTAATGGTAGAGAGAGGAGATTCATGGTAGAGAGAGAGCGAGGAGATTAATGGTAGAAAGAGAGGAGATTAATGGTAGAGAGAGAGAGGAGATTAATGGTAGAGAGAGAGAAGGTTAATGGTAGAGAGAGAGAGAGGAGGTTAATGGTAGAGAGAGAGAGGAGGTTAATGGTAGAGAGAGAGAGAGAGAGGAGGTTAATGGTAGAGAGAGAGAGAGAGGAGGTTAATGGTAGAGAGAGAGAGAGAGGAGGTTAATGGTAGAGAGAGAGAGAGGAGGTTAATGGTAGAGAGAGAGAGAGGAGGTTAATGGTAGAGAGAGAGAGAGGAGGTTAATGGTAGAGAGAGAGAGAGGAGGGTTAATGGTAGAGAGAGAGAGAGGAGGTTAATGGTAGAGAGAGAGAGGAGGTTAATAGTAGAGAGAGAGAGGAGGTTAATGGTAGAGAGAGAGAGAGGAGGTTAATGGTAGAGAGAGAGAGAGAGGAGGTTAATGGTAGAGAGAGAGGAGGTTAATGGTAGAGAGAGAGAGGAGGTTAATGGTAGAGAGAGAGAGGAGGTTAATGGTAGAGAGAGAGAGGAGGTTAATGGTAGAGAGAGAGAGAGGAGGTTAATGGTAGAGAGAGAGAGAGGAGGTTAATGGTAGAGAGAGAGAGGAGGTTAATGGTAGAGAGAGAGAGAGAGGAGGTTAATGGTAGAGAGAGAGAGAGAGGAGGTTAATGGTAGAGAGAGAGAGAGGAGGTTAATGGTAGAGAGAGAGAGAGGAGGTTAATGGTAGAGAGAGAGAGAGAGGAGAGATTAATGGTAGAGAGAGAGAGAGAGGAGGTTAATGGTAGAGAGAGAGAGGAGGTTAATGGTAGAGAGAGAGATGAGGTTAATGGTAGAGAGAGAGGAGATTAATGGTAGAGAGAGAGGAGATTAATGGTAGAGAGCAGGTTAATGGTAGAGAGAGAGAGAGGAGGTTAATGGTAGAGAGAGAGAGAGAGGAGGTTAATGGTAGAGAGAGAGAGAGAGGAGGTTAATGGTAGAGAGAGAGAGAGGAGGTTAATGGTAGAGAGAGAGAGAGGAGGTTAATGGTAGAGAGAGAGAGAGAGGAGAGATTAATGGTAGAGAGAGAGAGAGAGGAGGTTAATGGTAGAGAGAGAGAGAGGAGGTTAATGGTAGAGAGAGAGGAGGTTAATGGTAGAGAGAGAGAGGAGGTTAATGGTAGAGAGAGAGGAGGTTAATGGTAGAGAGAGAGGAGGTTAATGGTAGAGAGAGAGAGGAGGTTAATGGTAGAGAGAGAGAGGAGGTTAATGGTAGAGAGAGAGAGAGGAGGTTAATGGTAGAGAGAGAGAGGAGGTTAATGGTAGAGAGAGAGATGAGGTTAATGGTAGAGAGAGAGGAGATTAATGGTAGAGAGCAGGTTAATGGTAGAGAGAGAGAGAGGAGGTTAATGGTAGAGAGAGAGAGAGAGAGGAGGTTAATGGTAGAGAGAGAGAGAGAGAGGAGGTTAATGGTAGAGAGAGAGAGAGGAGGTTAATGGTAGAGAGAGAGAGAGGAGGTTAATGGTAGAGAGAGAGAGAGAGGAGAGATTAATGGTAGAGAGAGAGAGAGAGGAGGTTAATGGTAGAGAGAGAGAGAGGAGGTTAATGGTAGAGAGAGAGGAGGTTAATGGTAGAGAGAGAGAGGAGGTTAATGGTAGAGAGAGAGGAGGTTAATGGTAGAGAGAGAGGAGGTTAATGGTAGAGAGAGAGAGGAGGTTAATGGTAGAGAGAGAGAGGAGGTTAATGGTAGAGAGAGAGAGAGGAGGTTAATGGTAGAGAGAGAGAGGAGGTTAATGGTAGAGAGAGAGAGTGGAGGTTAATGGTAGAGAGAGAGAGGAGGTTAATGGTAGAGAGAGAGGAGGTTAATGGTAGAGAGAAGAGGTTAATGGTAGAGAGAGAAGAGGTTAATGGTAGAGAGAGGGAGAGGGAGAGAGAGAGAGGGAGAGAGAGAGAGGAGGTTGATGGTAGAGAGAGAGGAGGTTAATGGTAGAGAGGAGGTTAATGGTAGAGAGAGAAGAGGTTAATGGTAGAGAGAGGGAGAGAGAGAGGAGGTTGATGGTAGAGAGAGAGGAGGTTAATGGTAGAGAGGAGTAGAGAGGAGGTTAATGGTAGAGAGAGAGGAGGTTAATGGTAGAGAGGAGGTTAATGGTAGAGAGAGAAGAGGTTAATGGTAGAGAGAGGGAGAGAGAGGAGGTTGATGGTAGAAAGAGGGAGAGAGAGAGAGGAGGTTGATGGTAGAGAGAGAGGAGGTTAATGGTAGAGAGAGGGAGAGAGAGGAGGTTGATGGTAGAGAGAGGGAGAGAGAGAGAGGAGGTTGATGGTAGAGAGAGAGGAGGTTAATGGTAGAGAGGAGGTTAATGGTAGAGATCTATCTCTCTCTCTGCTCACCTTCTTAATGGTGGCAGTGTACTGGGCCAGCATGCTCTGGTCGATACCCTCGATATGTTTGACACGTTCACACACTGTGTCTGTGTTCATGGAGCTCAGGAGGATGGCCGGGGTCCCCGACACCACCGAGGCTGAACCCTGACACACACACACACACAACCAGGTCCAGAACACGCGTCAACCAACAGGTAAAACATGGCTTATTGGTTAATACAGTATGGCTACATTTGATGGAGGTCAAGATGACATTTCTCAAAGGTATCATGTGCTGTACTCATAAAAAAATATAATAGAATGGGAATTCCATGCTGAAACACTGATATCTGCAAAGGTAACACAGAAAGGCCCAGTGAAAGGGGAGAGCAACATGAGAAGAACGTAGGGAACATAAAGCATCAGTAGGTATGAGAAACTACAATATGGGTTGTTGATGAGTGGAGCTATCCCGAGGGTGAATACAATATGACAATGGGGTTAATAGAGGTTAGGTCCAAACCAAACGTTGTCAGTGAGTGGATGAGAGAATACTGTAGGGTAAAAAATAATATAAAACTTGGATGTAATCTGTGACATCACTTCCTGCTATCTACTATCACTACTAGGCTACTCACTAATTCAGGAGTTAGACCATACACTATTAGAAAAAAGGTTTTCAAAAGGGTTCTTCGGCTGTCTCCCCATAGGAAAACCCCTCTGTGGACCGGGTTCTACATGGAACCAAACGGGTTCTCCCCTAGTACCAGAAAGGGTTCTACAAAGGGTTCTCCTATGGGAATAGCCAAAGAACCCTTTAAGGTTCTAGATAGCACCTTTCTTGCTAAGAGTGTAGAAATAGAATCACTAGAACAGCCCCTCAGACCATTGACTTGACTGAGGATGTCTGTTCTAGTAATTTACCGGTAAGTGATACACACCCAGTATCACAGTACGGATAGAATGTACAGAGCAATACATGGTGCAGGATTATTATTACTATTCACTTGTCAAACAGGTTAGTTTTAGGTCTTTATGAAACCACAGGCTGTATGTTCAACGTCATTGACTCAGAGTAGGAGGACGGTCTTCAGAAGACAGGTTAGTTTTAGGTCTTTATGAAACCACAGGCTGTATGTTCAACGTCACTGACTCAGAGTAGGAGGACGGTCTTCAGAAGACAGGTTAGTTTTAGGTCTTTATGAAACCACAGGCTGTATTTTCAACGTCACTGACTCAGAGTAGGAGGACGGTCTTCAGAAGACAGGTTAGTTTTAGGTCTTTATGAAACCACAGGCTGTATTTTCAACGTCACTGACTCAGAGTAGGAGGACGGTCTTCAGAAGACAGGTTAGTTTTAGGTCTTTATGAAACCACAGGCTGTATGTTCAACGTCACTGACTCAGAGTAGGAGGACGGTCTTCAGAAGACAGGGTTTAGGTAAGGAGAGTTCAGCTAGAAGGGCCAGACAAAATCAAATGTTTGAAATGCTTATAGAGACTTGTACAAGTGTTACAAATCTACAATGTATCTTACAAAGTTATAAAACATCTGTAATTGTAAATAGGTCTTAAATAGTATGACAGAAGCAGATCAAAGATTTCACTAGTCAGCGGCCTTGTAGCATCACTTAGTGCCCTAACAAGGGAGCTACACTAGTGTCACAAAACCAGCTTTTCAGCTACTATACTGGATGTGCAGTTTCTTGATGGCGTGAGCAGAATACACGCCACTTTATCAAGTGTTCTCGGGTGTGAGCCGGGGGTTTGTGATATATGGCCAATATACCACAGCTAAGGTCTGTATCCAGGCACTCCGCGTTGAGTCGTTCATAAGGACAGCCCTTATCGTGATATATTGGCCATATACTACACCTCCTCGGAAACCAGAGCTGAGCCGTACCACTTCCACCCAGGTTTCATTGACATGAATGGGAGCTTCTTGCGCTCTGCAAAAAGGTATTACTCCAGTGTAGCATGCCTGTAACTCCTAGTTCCCATTCAAGAGAGTGGGCTAGAGTTTCCAAGGCGCATGCTGGGATTACAGAGGTCATATCCCTTCCGAAGGGGGTCAGTTTGTCGGTCTAGGTCTAGTTAGGAGGAGTTAGGGAAAACATCTGAATGGATTCAGTACCTGCTTCTTTTTCAAAGACGGTACCTTAAACTGCTTGGAGGGAGGAGAGAGAATGAGAGGTGGAGAGAAACAGATGGAAGGGTGAGGAGGGAGTGGCTACAGCAGGTGTTCATCAGAAAGGGATGTGAGGAGAGAACATTAGGAAGACACACAGATGCCAACATTATCGTCTTAGAGGAGAAAAAACATTAGGGAAACATGCATATCTTCAAGAGTGGAGAGAGGAAGAGAGTGGAGAGAGAGAGGAGAGAGGAAGAAAGTGGAGAGAGAGAGAGGAGAGAGAGAGAGAGAGAGAGAGGAGAGAGGAAGAGAGTGGAGAGAGGAAGAGAGTGGAGAGAGGAAGAGAGTGGAGAGAGGAAGAGAGTGGAGAGAGGAAGAGAGTGGAGAGAGGAAGAGAGTGGAGAGAGAGAGAGTGGAGAGAGAGAGAGAGAAAGAGAGTGGAGAGAGGAAGAGAGTGGAGAGAGAGAGAGAAAGAGGAAGAGAGTGGAGAGAGAGAGAGAGGAGAGAGAGAGAGAGAGAGAGGAGAGAGGAAGAGAGTGGAGAGAGGAAGAGAGTGGAGAGAGAGAGAGAGTGGAGAGAGAGAGAGAAAGAGTGGAGAGAGGAAGAGAGTGGAGAGAGAGAGAGAAAGAGAGTGGAGAGAGAAAGAGAGGAGAGCGAGAGCCAGTGGAGAGAAAGAGGAGAGCGAGGGCATGCCTTCATTGTGAGGATTAGAATAATGTTTTTGATGTCTCTGTGGCATTCAGTGTTTTTTAGGACAGTTGGATGCTGTCATAGCAGGGTCAATGTTTCTGTGTTTCTAGTTTCTCTGTGTGTTTGTGTCTGTGTACAGAGTTCTAAATGATCCTTTTTGATTGGTGGCACGCACTGGTGCTCCCAAATTTAAAAAGTTAGGAGCACCACATGAAATCTAGGAGCAGATACAGCCTGCACAGCCTATATCGGGCCTATATGAATTCTAGCTACTCTTGAAGCACATGTTGAGCTAACATGTAACATTGTAAAGAAATTAGGTTATTATAAAAGCTACAATTTTGATAGGAATAACGGTTATTGAAATGATATAATAATATGTGGAATAATAGGTTTCTACATTGTATTAAAGCTCGATTTTCCTATTGAGATGGATTACATTGAAAAGTGTACACTGTCTCTTAAAAACGTCAGATTTGTGATGACAAAATGCAAGAGATATGTGATTCATTCATTGCTATGACCATTGATCTCCTGAAGAAGCTGTCCCTTTTCCTATCGGTGACCCCAAATGTTTGGATATACTGGTAGTTACCAGGTTGTTAGCTAGCTAGCCAATGAGGAAATATGACTGAACAATGTGTAAACAAGTGGTTAACGCACAAGTAGTTTTACAACGGTCCACGACATGGTTTCTGAATGGAAAAGTCGGTCCCGGCGATTTGCTACAGATACATATGTCGGATATGAGACCAAATTCAGATGCACTTTAGAGCCCTGTCTGTGTGTGTGTCTGTGTGGGAGGGGGATGTCTGACAAAGAAAGAGAAAGGGAGAGTGGAAGCATGTTTCTGCAATAGGGGGTGGGTTATCTGGTGAGATGAACGTCTCTGATAGAATCCGAATCGGAATGTTCTGATGTTCAAACAACCCAAATCAGAAGGTTCAAACAAGCATATATAAGCTAATGAAATTTGAAAGGACAATCATTTCTCTCTCTATAACGTGGTTATACATCCATTCTAGATGAACTATCTCTACTCACTACCTCTAATACTTACGAGTCCACTGCTCGGATCCCGGGGAAAGCCACTTTTAAGTGGGAATGGGCGTGGTGGAGGAGCATGAACAGGGAAACTGCCCACATACTGGCGTGGCAGCTGGTAAACATGATGGGGAAAATATGGCTGGAGGGAGGGGAATACCAGGAAGAAAAGAAACACATTTAACATGGGGTGAAATAAAAAATAAATAAAAAACACTTAAATATGAAACCAGCGTAACAATTGAGGTGTCTGAGATATTATGAAATACAGACTGAAGCAAATTAAACAGCCACAACATGTCAAATACATACATACATGTGTACTTAGTGTACGTATGTATGCATGTATCCATGTACAAAAAGGGGTCACACAGTACAAACACATGTTACAGCACAGAGACTTCAACTTAAATGGGAACTATAAATAACAAGACAGCTCTGCAAATTATAAACCAGAAGTGTCCCACAAAATGAGAATGGGGACGATAACAAGGTGAGAAATGTAGGCAAAGGAATGTGTTGAGGTTCAAAGCCCTTTGCTTTATTACAGAGGCCGTCAGTGATCGCCTACCAGGCAGCATACGACTGAATGAGTTAACTGACACGAGCCTGATGATCTACAAGTGAAACTTTGGTCATTCCGTTTGGAATCAGGCCCTTCTCAGTCCTATATAGAATAGCAATGTCCTTGGCGACACGAGGGTGTTCTTTCTCATACACTCACCCTGTTATAGAAGGGGTGCTGGGGGCCAGCCATACCACTGTAGTTGCTGCTGTGGGGCGGTGGGGACACCAGCCCTGGGGGGTTGAAGTGCCCGTTGAAGGAGGTGGAGGGGGAGCAGGCGGACATGCCTGACTGCTGGCTGTAGACGGAGGTGGGGCGGGGAGCAGCTTCCTGCAGGGGCAGGCTGGGATATGTCACCGCTCTGATGGTCATCTGTTCCCTGGCAGCACGCACGTCTGGGGGGAAAGAAGAGAGACAGGTAAAGAGAAATGTGTCATTAAATGTTATAATGTAATTCATAATGTAAAGTCCGGGAAAAAAGTTGGATCTGCACATAAACATGAAACCATATGACTTACTGTAACTGTAATGACATCCAAAAGACAACAGTTGTATTCAGATTGCCTACATCATATCGACAAAAGGTTCTGGCCTGACTTGTGTGGAACCCTAATTACTTGACACAGACACAGCTAGCTAGGATCGCCCTCACCTGCAGCATGCACGTCTGGGAGGAGAGGAATGCAGACAGAGAAATTTAAAGAGTTGAAATAAAAAATGGTAAAAAAAAAAAAATTGAAATCAAAAGAGTTGAAATCAAAACAATTGAAATCAAGAATTGAAATCTAAAATAATGACATCAACTCATCTGACAAATTCATGATACATTCCAAAATCTGCAAGTTGTTATTAAAGTTGGAAAGAGAATGGATGCCTGCATAATATTTCCAAAACGTATTGGAATTATTTATGTGGAACCCTGATTATTCGGTGATATGCTCTCCCTCACCTGCGATGATCTCTCGTAGTTTGGGGTCGAGGTTGACGGTGCAGGGTAGGAAGGTTTTGATGTCGCGTGCACTGAGGACGGGTGTCCGAGAGGAGAGGAACACCTCGAAGCTACGCACATCCCCGTCAATCTCCAACAGGGGCTCCACGTCTTTAGTGGTGGGAATGTTCTTGGAGATCCTAAAACAGCAGAGGTAAGACTGAAGCCTAATGAAGACAGGCGAGGAAAGAGCTATAGTTCTTCTACACTGGAAGGTCTCTTCTTTATGTTTGACATTCTGTGAGCTTCATGGATTAGTCTTTAGAATGACATATTATTGTATTTGGAGTGACAATGAAGGACATTTGAATCATTCAGGGGCGAAAACGTAAATAGAACATAAGTCATTGTTTCTTTTCGGCAACACACTTTTACACACGAAAAACCACCCAACTTTATTGTGCAGCAACTAAGCTTCTGTCTGAGAAGTAATTTACATTAAAATACACTAATCCAACCAATGGGATGCAATTATAATGACGATTCAACCAATTGAACTAATCCTTATTGCGCAGTGACTAATCTGACTGTTTCATCACGTCAGAGATTTTGTGTGTTCCAAATGGCACCCTGTTCCCTATATAGTGCACTACTCTTGTACAAAAGGAAAAGAAAGGGGGTACCTAGTCAGTGGTACAACTAAAGGCATCAACTGAAATGTGTCTTCCACATTTAACCCAACCCCTCTGAATCAGAGAGGTGTGGGGGGCTGCCTTAATCAACATCCACGTCATCGGTGCCCAGGGGAACAGTGAGTTAAACAGCCTTGCTCAAGGGCAGAACAACAGATTTTTACCTCGGTCAGCTCAGGGATTCGATCCAGCAACCTTTCAGTTACTGGCCCAATGCTCCTAGCCACCAGGCTACCTGCCATAGTGCACTATATAGGGAATAGGGTGCCATTTGGGATGTAACTCTCTCAATGGATCAGTGGGAGTAAATGTATTCTTTCTTCGATAATAACTTTTCCACTGTGTCTCTTTGTGAAAATGTAGTTCTTCTTTGGCCTCACATTTTCAGACAGATCTTTCAAAATTAAATAAAACCCTCTCTCACGCAACTAAACAGTTCCTAAGTTCTATAATTAGGACAGGTGTTTCAAAAAGACATTTTAAGGTTGGGAAAGGGGATTGGGGATCTACAGTATGCATACCTCTGCTAGATGGTCTTGAGGGGGGCCCAGTTTTATAGGGGTAGAGGGGAACTACAGTATATTACCTCTGCTAGATGGTCTTGGATGTAGTTTTACGGGGTCTCTACATTACCTCTCGTAGATAGTCTTGAGGGCGGCCTGGTCCGGGATGCCTTCAGTCTCCTCCAGGAACAAGATGAGCCAGGAGGTCCTGTAGGGCCACGTCTCAGTAAGGTTGATCCACGATGCCAGGCGGTCCCAGTTAAACATAATCTGATTTGCCCTCAGCAGACGACCTATAGACAGACCAGCATTGTGTAAGTCAGACAGGACAAAACTAACATGCTTTCCTCAATAAAAGTCATCCATAATCTGCATGGTCCATTGTGGTTCATGTAGTAAACTCAGTGAGTAAACTTGTGGTAAACAAAGTGTGTGCGTTAGTTTAGGATGTTCAGAAATGACATCCCTAATTTAAAATGTCGGTACCAGAAGAGGTGTGTGGCTAAAAGGCACGATGGGCGTCTCTCTCCAGAATGCTCTTTGTGCTCATTCATTGTTTCATTGTGTGAATTTTTTGCCCTTTTTCTTCATGGTTATTTTTTAAATGTATTTTTCTTCAGCATGCATAGAAGTACAAATGTGTACAAATGTAGGCCTATAAAAGTTCCCATTTGGGCATGTCTGATAGTAGGCCATTTCTTGAACACCACTTATGACCAGCCGAACCTCTCACAGTATGTATTTTGTCACCACACACAGAAAGCCAACAGTGTTGTACATCCATTGTGAATGACCATAGTTCCTCACTGTATTTGAAACATCTTTCCAACATCAGCCTTCTCGATGGGCTTCAGTAACCTCTGCGCCTTGGTGGGAAATAGCAACATATTGCTGATCCCATATCTCCAGTGGAAACGTCATAAAATGGGCTATCTGAACACTTCTCTGAACACAAATACAGCTGTGTCTGGGAAACAGTGAGGGCCCAGTTGAAACAACGTTGCAAGTTCACTATAGCAGAGCTCAAGCCAGACAGAGAGGCAGAGGAGAGAGATTAATGCCATTGACTGAACCAAATGCCACGCGTAGCAAATGTGATTTATAGAGGATATATTTTCATCAGGATATTTTCTTCTTCAAATATCATTTTGAATCTTGTTGATATTTCACATATTTTCAGCAGATCCAAGGTCCATGGCCACCGAGCGTGATCCGACCCGGGATCCAAGGGTCCACACCAGAAATGTGGATCTGACAGGTTCAGATCTCAGGTTCGGGTATATCTGTGAAGACCTCTAGTGTGTATTGTCTGTGCATGCGTACATGTGGGTGTGCATGTGTGTGTAGGTGTGTCCATATGCGTGTGTGGACGCGTGAGTCAACGTGGGTGTGTGTGCGTGACCCACCTGTGACAGAGACGATGTTGAGCAGCCTCCTCATGGTCTGGGGGCTGATGTCACTGAACCAGTCTTCTGTCACCAGCAGCTTGCTCAGGTCAAAGGACATCTGCCTTGTCACCGTCCTCTGCATCTGACGTCGCCGGTACGTGTCCTATGCAGAGACAAATGGTTGGGTGGTATCCAGAATACCATACCGGGGTGTAGGGTATTACCGGAAGTGCACAAAAAAGTGTGCTACTTACAAAAATATATGTAACAGTAACATATATTCTAATAATAGATATATGGTTGGGCATTATGGTTGGGCATTATATACACAGTGCATTCAGATCCCAGTGTATTCAGATCCCTTCATTTTTTCCACATTTTGTTACATCACAGCCTTATTCTAAAATAGATTACAACTTTTTTCACAATCAATCTATACACAATAGCCCATAATTACAAAGCAAAAACAGGTTTTTAGAAATGTTTTGCAAATTTATGAATAAAATATATTTTAAAAATACCTTATGTATTCAGGTACTAGGTATTCAGACCCTCTGCTATGAGACTCGAAATGGAGCTCAGATGCATCCTGTTTCCATTGATCATCCTTGAGATGTTTCTACAACTTGATTTAAGTCCACCTGTGGTAAATTCAATTGATTTGGAAAGGCACACACCTGTCTATATTAAAAGGTCCTACAGTTGACAGTGCATGTCAGAGTAAAAACTAAGCCATGAGGTTGAAGGAATTGTCCGTAGAGCCCCTGACACAGGATTGTGTCGAGGCACAGATCTGGGGTAGGGTACCAAAAATATTCTGCAGCATTGAATGTCCAAGAACACAGTGGCCTCCATCATTCTTAAATGGAAGAAGTTTGGAACTACCAAGACTCTTCCTAGAGCTGGCCGCCCGGCCAAACTGAGAAATCGGGGGAAAAGGGCCTTGGTCAGGGATGTGACAAAGAACCAGATGGTCACTCTGACAGAGCTCTAGAGTTCTTCTGTGGAAATGGGAGAACCCTCCAGAAGGACAACCATCTCTGCAGCACTCCACCAATCAGGGCTTTATGGTAGTAGAGTGGCCAGACGGAAGCCATTCCCCAGTAAAAGGCACATGACAGCCCGTTTAAAGTTTGCAAAAAGTCACCTAAAGAATATATATATATAAATATATATATATATATATATATATATATATATATATATATATATATATATATATATATATATATATAAGCAATAAGGCACGAGGGGTTGTGGTAAGGATTGTTATTCGCATGACGCAAGACGGAGTGCCTGGACATAGCCCTTAGCCGTTACACACACACACAAAAATAAAACACACAACATGTTCACCAGAGCTGTTGCCAGAGAATTTTATGTTCATTTCTCTACCATAAGCCACCTCCAACAGCATTTTAGAGAATTTGGCAACATGTCCAACTGGCCTCACAACCGCAGACCATGTGTAACCACTCCAGCCCAGGACCTCCACAGTCGGCTTCTTCTTCTGCGGGATTGTCTGAGACCAGCCTAACTGCAGTTCGGCGTCGTAACAGACTTCAGTGGGTGAATGCTCACCTGTGATGGCCACTGTCACGCTGCAGAAGTGTGCTCTTGACAGAAGAATTCCGGTTTCAACTGTACCGAGCAGATGGCAGACAGCGTGTATTGCGTTGTGTGGGCAAGCGGTTTGCTGATGTCAACGTTGTGACCAGAGTGCCCCATGGTGGTGGTGGGGTTATGTTATGGGTAGGCATAAGCTGCTGACAATGAATACAATTGCATTTTATCGATGGCAATTTGAATGCACAGAGATTCCTTGACGAGATCCTGGAGGCCCAATGTCGTGCCATTCATCCGCCGCCATCACCTCCTATTTCAGCACAATGATGCACGACCCCATGTCGCAAGAATTTGTACACAATTCCCAGAAGCTGAAAATGTCTCAGTTCTTCCAAGGCCTGCATATTCACCAGACATGTCACCCATTGAGCATGTTTGGGATGCTCTGGATCGACGTGTACGACAGCATGTTCCAGTTCCCGCCAATATCGGTGTCAGAGGAAGGTGTCAGAGGAAGTCAAAGACTCCAGCCACCCAAGTCATAGACTCTTCTCTCTGCTACCGCACGGCAAGTCTAGGTCCAAAAGGCTCCTTAACTGCTTCTACCCCCAAGCCATAAGTCTGATGAATCAAATGGCCTCCCAGACGTTTTGCCATGACACCCCCACCCCCCCCGTTTTTACACTGCTGCTACTCGCTGTTTGTTATCTATGCATAGTTGTTACTTTACCCCAACCTACATGTACAAATTACCTCGACTAACCTGTACCCCCGCACATTGACTCTGTACCGGTACCCCCCGTATATAGCCTTGTTATTGTTATGGTGTGTTAATTTTTATTTTATAATTTATTTTATTTAGTAAAAACTGCATTGTGGTTAAGGGCTTGTCGGTAAGCATTTCACGGTAAGGTCTACTACACCTGTTGTATTCAGAGCATGTGACAAATAACATTTGATTTGATATCCAGCAACAGCCATTGAAGATGAGTGGGACAACATTCCAAAGGCCACAATCAACAGCCTGATCAACTCTATGCGAAGATGTGTCGCGTTGCATGATGCAAATGGTGGTCGCACCAGATACTGACTGGTTTTCTGATCCACACTCCTACCTTTTTATTTTAAGGTACCTGTGACCAACAGATGCATATCTATATCCCCAGTCATGTGAAATCCATAGATTAGGGCCTAATTTATTTACTTATATGAACTGTAACTCAGTAACCTCACTAATGCTCTTGTGGCTGAATGGAAGCAAGTCCCTGCAGAAGTGTGGAAAGCCTTCCCAGAAGAGTGGAGGCTGTTATAGCAGCAAAGGGGGGAACAACTCCATATTAATGCCCATGATTTTGGAATAAGATGTTTGACGATCAGGTGTCCACATACTTTTGGTCACGTAGTGTACTTATGTTTCAAAAGTAGAGAAAATGGGAATATAATGGAAAAAGTTGACAAATTGAGCCTGAGATTTGGCATGGCTCCTCGAGTACACAACACCTGGGGTCTCAATAAGAGGGGGTTTAAGGTTAAAGGAGTAATCTGCAGTTTTTAACAAAGCGTGACCCGGCTACTGTTTTGGTAAAAAAGCTGAGGGATGGGGCTGGAAAAATGTAACCACTCTCAAATTCATAGACAGCGCTATGGATACAAGGACAGACCATCCATGATATCAAAAGTATAGTTTTAGCCCTGATTTGAGGCTATACAGTGTTTGTTTACATTTACGTTGTTTGCAAACATTGGGTTCTCATGGAGTGTGACAGTTGAACTAAACTCATGAGGCATTTATTAGTTATATTCTTCAACAATCAATGGGTACATATATACAGTGCCTTGCGAAAGTATTCGGCCCCCTTGAACTTTGCGACCTTTTGCCACATTTCAGGCTTCAAACATAAAGATATAAAACTGTATTTTTTTGTGAAGAATCAACAACAAGTGGGACACAATCATGAAGTGGAACGACATTTATTGGATATTTCAAACTTTTCTAACAAATCAAAAACTGAAAAATTGGGCGTGCAAAATTATTCAGCCCCTTTACTTTCAGTGCAGCAAACTCTCTCCAGAAGTTCAGTGAGGATCTCTGAATGATCCAATGTTGACCTAAATGACTAATGATGATAAATACAATCCACCTGTGTGTAATCAAGTCTCCGTATAAATGCACCTGCACTGTGATAGTCTCAGAGGTCCGTTAAAAGCGCAGAGAGCATCATGAAGAACAAGGAACACACCAGGCAGGTCCGAGATACTGTTGTGAAGAAGTTTAAAGCCGGATTTGGATACAAAAAGATTTCCCAAGCTTTAAACATCCCAAGGAGCACTGTGCAAGCGATAATATTGAAATGGAAGGAGTATCAGACCACTGCAAATCTACCAAGACCTGGCCGTCCCTCTAAACTTTCAGCTCATACAAGGAGAAGACTGATCAGAGATGCAGCCAAGAGGCCCATGATCACTCTGTATGAACTGCAGAGATCTACAGCTGAGGTGGGAGACTCTGTCCATAGGACAACAATCAGTCGTCTATTGCACAAATCTGGCCTTTATGGAAGAGTGGCAAGAAGAAAGCCATTTCTTAAAGATATCCATAAAAAGTGTAGTTTAAAGTTTGCCACAAGCCACCTGGGAGACACACCAAACATGTGGAAGAAGGTGCTCTGGTCAGATGAAACCAAAATTGAACTTTTTGGCAACAATGCAAAACGTTATGTTTGGCGTAAAAGCAACACAGCTCATCACCCTGAACACACCATCCCCACTGTCAAACATGGTGGTGGCAGCATCATGGTTTGGGCCTGCTTTTCTTCAGCAGGGACAGGGAAGATGGTTAAAATTGATGGGAAGATGGATGGAGCCAAATACAGGACCATTCTGGAAGAAAACCTGATGGAGTCTGCAAAAGACCTGAGACTGGGACGGAGATTTGTCTTCCAACAAGACAATGATCCAAAACATAAAGCAAAATCTACAATGGAATGGTTCAAAAATAAACATATCCAGGTGTTAGAATGGCCAAGTCAAAGTCCAGACCTGAATCCAATAGAGAATCTGTGGAAAGAACTGAAAACTGCTGTTCACAAATGCTCTCCATCCAACCTCACTGAGCTCGAGCTGTTTTGCAAGGAGGAATGGGAAAAAATGTCAGTCTCTCGATGTGCAAAACTGATAGAGACATACCCAAGCGACTTACAGCTGTAATCGCAGCAAAAGGTGGCGCTACAAAGTATTAACTTAAGGGGGCTAAATAATTTTGCACGCCCAATTTTTCAGTTTTTGATTTGTTAAAAAAGTTTGAAATATCCAATAAATGTCGTTCCACTTCATGATTGTGTCCCACTTGTTGTTGATTCTTCACAAAAAAATACAGTTTTATATCTTTATGTTTGAAGCCTGAAATGTGGCAAAAGGTTGCAAAGTTCAAGGGGGCCGAATACTTTCGCAAGGCACTGTAAGTCCATGGATGTAGCAACTGCAGATCTTTAAGGTTAGGGTAGGTTACAGCTGGAGTGGTTGCATTAGTCTGGTGGAAGCAGCCTGATCGGTGTTCACCATTCTGTTTTCCCGCACGTATCACTATGACCTTTCTCCAATAGATGTGCAGACATAGCATAGGGTCAAACAGTCTCAATGTGGAGGAATGGCAGACTGATGAGTGATATGGAATAGAATGGTGAACGCAGCAATCAGGCTGCTTCCACTCACATTAAAGTCGCACTAAACTGCACATCATGTGGCTTGGTGGGGGAGAAACGCAGCAGATTGGATTAAGCCTCATTGGATTAAAGTCACAATAAGTGCAGTAGCTGGACAGTCACACTGGGTTCTAAAAACACAATTGAGTCAAGAGATCCTAATACACAGAAGTTGTAATTATTTCCTATTGCGTATTTACAGCTATTGGCTTTTTACTGTCTGCGTGCCAAATGGGGCCCTATTTCCTTTATAGTGCAGTACTTTTGAACAGAAAACAAAAGCAGGAATAAGATGAAAACACCTTCAAGTGACAACCTGTTAATGTGTAGACGTGTGGTTATTTCATTGATTTAATGATGACACCACTGAAGTCCTTTGACCATACTATCGGTGATGGGCAGTGTTGATCCATATGCCTGTACTCTTTGGGAACCCAACAGGTTGGGGTCAAGCACCAGGCCATCCACCCACACACTCTCTCTTCTCTCTCTTACCCTGCGGTTCAGGGTTGTCTTGCTGCCAAACTTGGTCATCTCCCCGATGCTGTGCTGGGATAGCTTCCTATCCAGCTCCTCATGCCAGCCTGAACACAGATATCAACAAAGACAGGAGATGAGAAACCAGACCTAATATTAGCTAATGATTTGACACATACAGTTAAGTGTGTGCCGGTGTACATATCTGAATGCGAAGGTGGATGTGAGTGTGTTCATTTGTGTGTATGCCTGAATGTGTGTGTTCATGTGTGTACATGCCCGTGTGTGTGTGGTCTGAGATTTTTACAGCTCCTTTCATACAGGGCGTGTGTGTGTGTCTGTTTTTACCGTCTGAATGGTTTGGATTACCGTCTGAGTTTCCGGTGTCTCCGTTAGCGGGCGCTGCCACACACATCTTTCTGGCGCTGCTCAACCCCCGGCTGTTGAGGAAGACCGGCAGGTGGACGATGTTTCTCATGTAGTCATGACCGTTGATGTTGGAGTCCCTGAGCACGCTGTTCAGGTTCTGGTTGATGGCCTTGATGATGATGTGGGGGTCGCTGGCGAAGATGGAGATGAAGGGGCCTTTGGAGAAGAGCACTCTCACCTGGTCGAGAGGATCAGGATACACATGTTTTCTATTTTAATTTAGCCTTTATTTAACCAGGAGAAGCCCATTGAGACCCAGAGTCTCTTTTTCAAGGAAGACCACGCCAAGGCAGCAGCAACTATCAAGACAAATCAAATGTTATTTGTCACATGCGCCGAATACAACAGGTGAAATCTTTACTCACAAGCCCTTAACCAACAACACGGTTAAGAAAAAATAAGTATTAAGAAACTATTATTAACCAACGTAAACAACAAATTAAAATAGAAAAATAAGAAATAATTAAAGAGCAACAATAAAATAACAGTAACGAGGCTATATACAGGGGGTACTGGTACAGAGTCAATGTGAGGGGGCACAGGTTAGTGGAGGAAATTGAGGTAATATGTACATGTAGGTAAAGTGACTAAACATGTAGTGCCTTAAGGCCGGAGGCTGAGCAGTTGCCATACCATGCTCTTGATGGTGCAGCTGTAGAACTTTGAGGATCTGAGGACCCATGCCAAATCTTTTCAGTCTCCAGACAGGGAATAGGCGTTGTCGTGCCCTCTTCACAACTGTCTTGATGTGTTTGGACCATGATAGTTCCTTGGTGATGTGGACACCAAGGAATTTGAAGCTCTGAACCTGCTCCACTACAGCCCCCGTCGATGAGAATGGGAGTGTGCTCGGCCCTCCTTTTCCTGTAGTCCACAATCATCTCCTTTGTCTTGATCACATTGAGTGAGAGGTTGTTATCCTGGCACCACACTGCCAGGTCTCTGACCTCCTCCCTATAGGCTGTCTCATCGTTGTCGGGGATCAGGCCTAGCACTGTTGTGTCGTCGGTAAACATAATGATGGTGTTGGAGTCGTGCTTGGCCACGCAGTCGTGGGTGAACAGGGAGTACAGGAGGGGACTGAGCACACACCCCTGAGGGGCCCCTGTGTTTAGGATCAGTGTGGCAGATGTGTTGTTACCTACCCTTACCACCTGGGGGCGGCCCGTCAGGAAGTCCAGGATCCAGAGGGAGGTGTTTAGTCTCAGGGTCCTTAGCTTAGTGATGAGCTTTGAGGGCACTATGGTGTTGAACGCTGAGCTGTAATCAATGAATAGCATTCTCACGTAGGTGTTCCTTTTGTCCAGATGGGAAAGGGCAGTGTGGAGTGCAATTGAGATTGCATCATCTGTGGATCTGTTGGGGCGGTATGCAGACTGGAGTGGGTCTAGGGTTTCTGGAATAATGGTGTTGATGTGAACCATGACCAGCCTTTCAAAGCACTTCATGACTACAGACGTGAGTGCTAAGGTCAGTAGTCATTTAGGCAGGTTACCTTGGTGTTCTTGGGCACAGGGACTATGGTGGTCTGCTTGAAACATGTTGGTATTACAGACTCGGTCAGGGACAGATTGAAAATGTCAGTGAAGACACTTGCTAGATAGATGGTCAGCGCATGCTCAGAGTACACGTCCTGGTAATCTTTCTGGCCCTGCGGCCTTGTGAATGTTGACCTGTTTAAAGCTCTTACTCACATTGGCTATGGACAGCGTGATCACAGTCATCCAGAACGGCTGGGGCTCTCATGCAAGCTTCAGTGTTCCTTGACTCAAAGCGCGCATAGAAGTAATTTAGCTCGTCTAGTATGCTCGTGTCACTTGGCAGCTCATGGCTGTGCTTCCCTTTGTAGTCAGAAATAGTCGGAGCCAGTGTAGTAGGGGATTCAATCTTAGTCCTGTATTGACACTTTGCCTGTTTGATGGTTTGTCAGAGGGCATAGCAGGATTTCTTATAAGCGTCCGGGTTAGAGTCCGCTCCTTGAAAGCGGCAGCTCTACCCTTTAGCTTAGTGCGGATGTTGCCTGTAATCCATGGCTTTTGGTTAGGTTATGCTTCTGGTTGGGGTATGAAGTGTAGCTGCTGCTTTTGCAACAGCTAATGGGGATCCTAATAAAATACCAATACCCCTTGTCTTACCGGAGGCAGCTGTTCTCTCTTGCCGATTCACGGAAAACCCAGCCAGCAGTATGTTATCCATGTCGTCGTCCAGCCACGACACGGTGAAACATAAGATATTACAGTTTTTAATGTCATGTTGGTAGGAAGGTCTTGATAGGAGCTCATCTAGTTTATTATCCAATGATTGCACGTTGGCTAATAGGACTGATGGTAGAAGTGGGTTACCCACTCGCCGTTGGATTCTTACATAGCACCCCAACCTACGACCCCTATATCTCTGTCTCTTCTTCATGCGAATGACAGGGATTTGGGCCTTGTCCGGTGTCTGAAGTAAATCCTTCGCGTCCAACTCATTAAAGAAAAAATCTTCATCCAGTACGAGGGGAGTAATCGCTGTTCTGATATCCAGACGCTATTTTCGGTCACTCGAGACGGTGGCAGAAACATCACGTACACAATAAGTGACAAATAACACGAAAAAACACACACAGTAGCACGATTGGTTAGGAGCCCATAAAACAGCAGCCATCTCCCCCGGCGCCATTATTACTATATTACAGTATTAAAAGATTCAACAATCCTCATCAACAACATGATCAAACCTAAAAAAAAGCATTTCCACTCCTCTGTAACAGAATTTCCCATCAAAATGTTAAATTCATTCAGTGGCACTAACATATCTAGATGAAGTATGGATTGTAGACTATTACATGCCATTGGTACACAAGACGAGAAGGCAGTCGAGAAGGGGGAGTTTACCCAAAAGGGCTTTGTAGATAGCTACATTTGTGTGTGTTTTTCTGCGCATATAAAGTGAGTTCCAACCCACCATTTGGTACAAGGTGCAATGTTGGGTGAGTGACTTGGCATTTGTAATAAAGCGCAAGGATTCATGATAAACAGAGTCCAGTCTCTGTAAGAGGGAGGAGGTTGCATGCATATACAACAAGTCACCATAATCAATTAGAGAGAAAAGTGGCATGAAAAGCTTATTTCTAGCCGTAAGCGGGAATCAAGACTTATTACGAAAATGAAAACCCAATTTCAATTTAAGCTTCCTCACAAGGTTATCCATATGAACTTTAAAGGGCAACTTGCCATCCAACCATATATCTTGGTATTTGTAGGATGACACTTTGTCAATGGATAAGCCACCAGATGTGACAACGCTAACCTTCTCTGGCAGAGTTCTAGCTCTGGTAAAGGTCATGAATTCTGTTTTTTTTGTACTTTCAAGACTAGTTTGAGACCATAAAGGGAGGCCTGCGGTGACTGAAAAGCAGTCTGGAGCTCTTCAACAGCCTGAACCACAGAAGGAGCACATGAATATATGACTGTATCATCTGCATATAGATGGAACTTTGCTGGTTGCATCCCCTTTCCCAAATTATTAATACAAATTGAGAACACAGGAGCTAAAATGGAACCCTGGGGCACACCTCTATTAATCTGAAGAAAGCTATTGTCAGCATATACACATTGTGTTCTGTCAGAAAGATAGTTCCTAAACCAATTTACTGCCCATTCACCGAGACCAATGTTACTGAGTCTAGCTAGCAACACTTCATGGTCAACTGAATCAAATGCCGTTGATAAATCAACAAACAGAGCAGCACAATGTGGCTTTTTATCAAGCGCATTTATGATGTCATTTGCCACTGCCATAAGTGCAGTTGTGGTGCTGGTCTCCGATCTAAAGCCAGAGTGAACCCCACTTAGTATGTTCTGGTGAGGTGTGTGAGGAAAAAAGGTGTGTGTGTGTGTGTGTGTGCGCACGGTGGATACAGTTTATTAGTTTGTTCTAATCTACTCTAAAACTCTTTCTGCCATAGCTCACAGTTACCTAATAACTCCATTATCCCAATGTGCAAAAGACATTGAAATATTAGATTTTAGGACTACTATCAAATGTCTAGATAAATCGCTCTAAACATATGAGGGATGTTGCTTATTATTACAAAGACATCATGCATAAAAGATCCATTATTTCCTCAGACCAAAGATTTCATTAGTAAACAAGAAACAGCTGGTTCAGATGACCATGCCCCTTGAATATTACATTAAAGACAATTCTATTACTGTAAATAATAAGAAAAACCATGACAGCTTCTGGAAACTTTGTGACTGATGTATAACTCTGTACAGTATAACTAGGTAATCTTTGCTCTCTTGGGAAAGATTGTCTTCGGAAATAACTCAATTTGTAGACCAAGGCAACACAAAGGGTGAAACGGTCTTACCGTATCCAGCATCTGCAGTACTTTGTCCTGTTCACAGGAGTCCAGGCCGTCTATGATGACAGCCAGACGCGTCTGGTTCTGAGTGAAGCCATCAATGGTCTTAGCCATCCTCGCCATCAGCTCCACCTCATTCTTCAACACCTGAGGGAGGAGAGAGAAAGAGAGAGAGATAGAGAGAGAGAAGGAGAGGCGGAAGAGAAAGGAAGAGAGAGAGAGAGAGAGAGAGAGAGGAGGAGGATGGGTGAGGAGGGGAGGAAGAGGGAGAGAGAGATAGAGAAGGAGAGGGGAGGGGAGGAGAGAGAGCGAGGAGAGAGAGAGAAGGAGAGATGGAGACAGAGAGAGGAGGAGGATGGGTGAGAAAGGTCATACTAGCCTTACAAGCCAGTGATATGGTGAGAGGGAGAATCAAACAGGTGTGTGTGTGTGTGTGTGTGTGTGTGTGTGTGTGTGTGTGTGCTTTGTCCATGTGTTTCCAAGTGCTTGCGCGCATATATACGACTGGCCTTCCATCGCTACCTTCATGAAGCCCTCGCTCTTGAGCTTGTGCATCTTGTTGGCAGCGCTGTGCAGCCTCTTCCTCTGAGAGTTGAGCACCGAGTCGGCCACCTGCCACCAGGTCCGGCAGTTAAGCACCAGTGCCAGGCCCACTGCGCAGGCCATGGCGATCAACACGGCATTCACCGTCTGGTTGGCCCCATCCACCTTGAAGACGGCGAGGAGTGCCATGCCAGTGATCAGGCAGCCCAGGATGAAGATGAAGATGACGAAGGAGGGAACGCAGCAAGTTTTCTTCCACTTCTTCTTCCCTAAAATACAATCCATTTTAAAAGTACTCAGTATTCATAAAAACATTTGGAAGCAGGAGGCAGGCTACTGACTAAACTTGTCTGTTGGACAACCCTTTGTTCCTAGTTCTTACTGAAAACCACCAGAGTATGTGGTTGGTGTATTTATAAATGTAGTGACCGACAGTGATTTCAAGTAGTGCCAAAAAGGTCAAACACATTTGCCCAAAGGGGATTCAATCAAGTAAACTGACCTGACTAATTTGTCACTACCTAGTGATTCTCTGCCCACTACCTAGTGATTCTCTGCCCACTACCTAGTGATTCTCTGCCCACTACCTAGTGATTCTCTGCCCACTACCTAGTGATTCTCTGCCCACTACCTAGTGATTCTCTGCCCACTACCTAGTGATTCTCTGCCCACTACCTAGTGATTCTCTGCCCACTACCTAGTGATTCTCTGTCCACTACCTAGTGATTCTCTGCCCACTACCAAGTGATTCTCTGCTCACTACCTAGTGATTCTCTGCCCACTACCTAGTGATTCTCTGCCCACTACCTAGTGATTCTCTGCTCACTACCTAGTGATTCTCTGTTCTCTGATCACTACCTAGTGATTCTCTGCCCACTACCTAGTGATTCTCTGCCCACTACCTAGTGATTCTCTGCCCACTACCAAGTGATTCTCTGGTCACTACCTCGTGATTCTCTGCCCACTACATAGTGATTCTCTGCCCACTACATAGTGATTCTCTGCTCACTACCTAGTGATTCTCTGTTCTCTGCTCACTACCTAGTGATTCTCTGCCCACTACCTAGTGATTCTCTGCCCACTACCTAGTGATTCTCTGCCCACTACCTAGTGATTCTCTGCCCACTACCTAGTGATTCTCTGCCCACTACCTAGTGATTCTCTCCTCACTACCTAGTGATTCTATGCCCACTACCTAGTGATTCTCTGCTCACTACCTAGTGATTCTCTGCCCACTACCTAGTGATTCTCTGCCCACTACCTAGTGATTCTCTGCCCACTACCTAGTGATTCTCTGCTCACTACCTAGTGATTCTCTGCCCACTACCTAGTGATTCTCTGCCCACTACCTAGTGATTCTCTGCTCACTACCTAGTGATTCTCTGCCCACTACCTAGTGATTCTCTGCCCACTACCTAGTGATTCTCTGCCCACTACCTAGTGATTCTCTGCCCACTACCTAGTGATTCTCTGCCCACTACCTAGTGATTCTCTGCCCACTACCTAGTGATTCTCTGCCCACTACCTAGTAATTCTCTGCCCACTACCTAGTGATTCTCTGCCCACTACCTAGTGATTCTCTGCCCACTACCTAGTGATTCTCTGCCCACTACCTAGTGATTCTCTGCTCATGACTAGATTTTTTTATTTATTTAACTAGGTAAGTCAGTTAAGAACTAATTCTTATTTACAATGACGGCCTGCCCCGGCCAAACCCTCCCCTAACCCGGACGATGCTGGGCCAATTGTGCACCGCCCAATGGGACTCCCGATCAGGGCCGGTTGTGACACAGCCTGGGATTAAACCAGGGTCTGTAGTGACGCCTCTAGCACTGCGATGCAGTGCCTTAGACCGCTGCGCCACTCAGGAGCAAGTGATTACCTAGTGATTCCTCTGCTCATTGCCTAGTGATTCCTCTGCTCATTGCCTAGTGATTCCTCTGGTCATTGCCTAGTGATTCCTCTGCTCATTGCCTAGTGATTCCTCTGCTCATTGCCTAGTGATTCCTCTGCTCATTGCCTAGTGATTCCTCTGCTCATTGGTTACCTTGTGATTCCTCTGTCTTGAAGACCCTGAAGAGGCGGGTGGCCATGAAGCCAAACTCCCTCTCACAGGCATCAGACAGGGTGGCTATCATCTCTGCCAGGCTGGTCTCCCCTCCCACACTGGACAGACGGTTGTAGTCAGTGAACAGGAACCTGCAACAGTGAAGGGGTGGACATTAAATAATCGGTCAAACACAAACTACAACTTATAAAGGTACATGACGGGCAGGACATGGGTGGTTTGTGTGTGTGTGTGTGTGTACCTAACGGGCAGAGCGCGGGTGGTCTGCTCTGGCAGGTCAGGGGGGTTGACAAACATCAGTTTGAGTAGCAGCTCCAGGTAACCGATGTGTCGGGCCAAGCGGGTACTTATCACCCACGCCCAGCTCCAGTTCTCACCCTCTCGACGACTGCCGAAATACACCACCACTACACAGAGAGGGAAACTGTTATCTCCTAACTGGATCATTAAAAGCCGCCTCCACTACAAAACAAAGGAAGACAAACAGAGTTACTGCGCCAAACTCTTACTGTGTCATTGAAAGTGTTTGGAAAAGCCAGAGAGACAGACAGTTAGAATGAGCTCTTGCTGTGTCATTGTGTGGCCAATTGTGCACCGCCCTATGGGATTCCCAATCACGGATGGTTGTGATAGCCTGGAATCAAACCAGGGTATGTAGTGACGCCTCTAGCACCGAGATGCAGTGCCTTAGACCGCTGCGCCACTCGGAAGCATAGGCTACGGGATCCTCGGGACGTCGCTAGCCTAAACCTAACCTTAACCATAGCCCTTACCCAACTTTAACTTTGCTTAACCATTTTACATTTCATCGTCAATGGGGGTAGGGATGTACCAATGATCACGGATAGCAACGACTACTAGACCATAGAAAATGGATGACAGAGTGACGGTCTCACCGAAGCAGACATAGAGCAAGGCCAGCAGGCTGAGGGAGACAGCGATGGCTAGCTTGGGGTCGACGGTGAAGCCCAGGACCAGAGCTACAGAACCACACAGCAGCAGTGACATGAACCCCACCAGCCAGGAGAACTGGAACAACGGCTCCACCTGCTGGCCAGCAAACGTCTTCATCTCATCTGAAGAGAGGAAGGAGATGAAAGGAGGATAAAGATACTTATGAGATTGTAGGTTCATTTGTAAAACTCAATCTTATAAGTATCTGATAAAATAATCTGTTAATATTAAATCCAGGCACCACAGGCTAAAATGACATGTTTTGCCTCTACTTATGAATTTTGAGATTGTTTGGTATTTTGAACCATTAATAAAAAGTAAAAGTAAAAACAACAATGTCAAAAAGTAAAAACAACAATGTCAAAAAGTAAAAACAACAATGTCAAAATGTTGATGATCCATTATTTCAAACCACTACATTAAATCACACACAATTTAAAAAGCCCATCTCATAGAGAATGTAACAAACTGGACTATATATATAGTAACTTACTTTGAAGAGATGGTGATTGGGTCTAAATAGCTGTTTGGTGTTTCTAAGTCTAAATTCAGTGTACTTGTCTTTAACTGCCATTTCCTGGAAGTCAGACGTTTCCTACACGCCAACTCGTGTTTCTCAGCCTCGGAAGCATCTGCATTCACCAAATGTTGCGTGGTTATCCTTAAACTTATTATTCAGACATATACATAGGGAATTGTTGATACATTGTCAAATTTCTACTCTACATGACATTTTCTTCAGAAAATGAATTTTACATACCTTTCTATAGTATTTTACAGGTAGAAAGAAGTATTTCTCCTCAATATGTTACGTATAAGTCAGGTCCTGGAGTATCTTAGGCAATGTTAACCATTTTAATATAGGCCGACTTCCTCCAGAGTCCAGAAAAATGGATTTGTGTGATATGCAAATATGCACATTTAATTTGCATATTTGTAAACAATTTTTCAGATGTTTTTGTTTGCATTGCTTGTTGAAGTTTGGTTGCATTATTGCATTGTTAAAGTACAGTATGTAACGTACAGTATGTATAGTTGAAGTTGGAAGTTTACATACACCTTAGCCAAATACATTTAAACTCAGTTTTTCACAATTCCTGACATTTAATCCTAGTAAAAGTCCCCTGTCAGTTAGGTTCACCACTTTATTTTAAGAATGTGAAATGTCAGAATAAGAGTTGAGAGAATGAATTATTTCAGCATTTATTTATTTCATCATATTCCCAGTGGGTCAGAAGTTTACATACACTCAATTAGTATTTGGTAGCATAGCCTTAAATTGTTTAACTTGGGTCAAATGTTTTGGCTAGCCTTCCACGAGCTTCCCACAATAAGTTGGGTGAAATTTGGCCCATTCCTCCTGACAGAGCTGGTGTAACTGAGTCAGGTTTGTAGGCCTCCTTGCTCACACAAGCTTTCAGTTCTGCCCACAAATGTTAAATGGGATTGAGGTCAGGGCTTTGTGATAGCCACTCCAATACCTTTCTTGTCCTTAACCAATTTTGATACAACTTTGGAAGAATGCTTGGGGTCATCGTCCATTTGGAAGACCCATTTGCAACCAAGCTTTAACTTCCTGACTGATGTCTTGAGATGTTGCTTCAATATATCCACATAATGTTCCTTCCTCATTATACCATCTATTTTGTGAAGTGCACCAGTCTCTCCTGCAGCAAAGCACCCCCACAACATGATGCTGCCACCCCCATGCTTCACAGTTGGGATGGTGACCTTCCGTTTGCAAGCCTCCTCCTTTTTCTTCAAAACATAACGATGGTCATCATGGCCAAACAGTTCTATTTTTGTTTCATCACACCAGAGGACATTTCTCCAAAAAGTACGATCTTTGTCCCCATGTGCAGTTGCAAACCGTAGTCTGGCTGTTTTATGGCGGTTTTGGAGCAGTGGCTTCTTCCTTGCTGAGCGGCCAATCAGGTTATGTCAAAATAGGACTCGTTTTACTGTGGATATAGATACTTTTGTACCGGTTTCCTCCAGCATCTTCACAAGGTCCTTTGCTGTTGTTCTGGGATTGATTTGCACTTTTCGCACCAAAGTACGTTCATCTCTAGGAGACAGAATGCGCCTCCTTCCTGAGTGGTATGACAGCTGCTTGGTCCCATGGTGTGTATACTTGCGTACTATTGTTTGTACAGATGAAGGTGGTACCTTCAGGCGTTTGGAAATTGCTCCCAATGATGAACCAGACTTGTGGAGGTCTACAATTTATTTTCTAATTTCTTTTGATTTTCCCATGATGTCAAGCAAAGAGGCCCTGAGTTTGAAGGTAGGCCTCCAATTGACTCAAATGATGTCAATTAGCCTATCAGAAGCTTCTAAAGCCATGACATCTTTTTCTGACATTTTCCAAGCTGTTTAAAGGCACAGTCAACTTAGGGTATGACCCACTAGAATTGTGATACAGTGAATTGTAAGTGAAATAATCTGTCTGTAAACAATTGTTGGAAAAGAGACTTATGTCATGTACAAAGTAATGTCCTAACCGACTTGCCAAAACTATAGTTTGTTAACAAGAAATTTGTGGAGTGGTTGAAAAATGAGTTTTAATGACTCCAACCTAAGTGTATGTAAACTTCCGACTTGAACTGTACATACAATTCACTAAATCACAATTCCAGTGGGTCAGAAGTTTACATACACATACAACTGTACCTAGTCTGGTAATTGTGTTGGAGAACGTTCTGTTCGCCAACACAAAAACATTTACTCTATTAGGGTGTGATGCCTGGCCTTAACAGCTATCTTATTATTAACACGTATAACATATTTTTAACATATCATTATTTTATGTTTGACAGTTGAGCTCTGTTCTATTTGAGCAGTATAATAAACGCTTAAGACTCTTGTATAGAAGTGAGTGGAGCCTTGACAAGAGGACTGCCTAGTTCCTTACCCTCCAGTTTCTTGAGCAAGAAAGACTTGCCGCTGCCCCACTGGGCGTACAGGCCCACACAGATGGGTGGCTGCATGGTGGGCTCACTGAGAATGTCAGCCAGGGCACTGCTGTACAGGTCATAACCCAGCATGTCCCCATCAGACTCAGTAGGGGACAGGTGTCCTGGGAGGGACACATAGAAAGATAGGATGAGGTTAGTCAACACAGTTCTAGATGAGAGTACATATAGTGTATAATTTGTGTGTACCAATTTTCTTTGTCAATTTCTGTACACCCTATCGTCCAGCACAAAGGTTATAGCAGTTAGACTATAAAAGGAAAACCACCCCAAAACAATATTTAATTAGTCCATTGTTGGCATAGTCCCAAAATGTTTTGCTTGTCAGCAATCAAGGTTTTATATATCTTGAAAAAGGCATTATTACAGGGATGATTTCTGTATTTTGAAAGTTACATACCTTGAAAACTTTCATTAGTCAACAATAGACTAAAGAAACAAATACCAAAAAGATTGTTTTGGGGTGGAATTTTCCTTTAACTGGCGAAAGTGACTGAGCTGCCGGAGAGTAAGGAAACTTACGGGCTCCAAAGATCTGGGTGAGGATGCTCTTCTGGTGGCTGCAGTCGATGTTGTAGGGGGTCTCGCCGGCCTTGTTGGGCCTGTAGAGCAGGCGGCCATCTTTAGGGTTACGAAGGAGGAGCTCTGCCAGTCTGCGGCTCCGCCCACGGATGGCAATGTGGAGGGGGGTGTCACCTCTCTAGAGAAAGACGGTTGGTATCCTTAATTTAAAGAGCGTTGCTCCCTTCGGTATCAACATTGGCTTCAGATCAAAGTCTTTCTTGTGATTTTGCTATTCATTGTAAATGTTTGTAGGCCTATGTAGCCAAATTGTATCTATGATCGTATGATATCCATTCATGTTTTTGGTATGTTATTTTTTATATCTGAGAATTAACCAATGATATCAGGCCACACCCGGCCATAATTACAGACACCTGTGTGTCCTTTGACACTGTACAACTAGTGACCCTCAGTGTTTGTCATTATACCCTGATGAAGACAGCTTGTCTGTCCAAACGTTGGTTATTAGGTTATTAAATTATTTCATCGGAGTTCCTAGAGTGTGTGGCTCTCCTTTTCTTTTTCCATGTATCAGATTGTAGACCTACTGTCTCTTCTGCCTTTAACAGATTACGTATCACTGGATCCTTTGATAAAGATGAGCAAAATAAAACATAAAAGAAATAATATAGTATATTATGTTCTCCAAAAAAATACTATTACAATTGCTCAGAGAGATTCTGTTTAACAATTAATACAAAAAAATCTAAAGAAGATAGTGGACCCGTTTTCAATACTCTAGCACCCTCCCCTTGCGAGAATAACGACACTGAGCCTTTTTCGCAAATGTTCCATGAGATTGGCTGAAACGTTGGGACCATTCCTCCAAACAGAATCTTTCCAAATCCTTGATAAAGTTTGTCTGCTCTTATGGACTACCCTCTTTAATTCAAACAAGAGGCTTTCAATTGGGTTCAAGTCCAGTAGCTGAGATGGCCATTGACAAATGTAGATACTTTTCTGCATATGCTTGTGTCCAAGTGGCCAAAAATATGTATTTTCATGTCATCTGACCATAGCACCGCCTGGAGGTTGATAAACGGCATTGGCACTTGGATTGGAACCGGTGCTATGTTTAATGACATGAAAATAGAGCTCTGGAAAGAAGCTGTATAGAGCAAAGGTCTAAGATCCCTCCCAATGTGTACAATCTCATTAAACATTTGAGAAAAATGTTCAGTATCAGTATTGAAACCAGGGGTGCCAATAATTTTTACCCCTCTCTTTTTGAGATTATTAGTTAAGCAATTCTATTAGTATAAAATAACCATTTCAACAACAAAAAATAGCACACAACATAGATCAGTATTTGTATTATTTATTTTATACAGTTCTTTGCTTATCAAATGGTGCCAATAATTATGGACTGTACATATACTCAGCAACTCAGCAAAAAAATAAACGTCCTCTCACTGTCAACTGCGTTTATTTTCAGCAAACTTAACATGTGTGAATATTTGTATGAACGTAACAAGATTCAACAACTGAGACATAAACTGAACAAGTTCCACAGACATGTGACTAACATAAATGAAATAATGTGTTCCTGAACAAAGGGGGGGTCAAAATCAAAAGTAACAGTCAGTACCTGGTGTGGCCACCAGCTGCATTAAGTACTGCAGTGCATCTCCTCCTCATGGACTACACCAGATTTGCGAGTTCTTGCCGTGAGATGTTACCCCACTCTACCACCAAGGCACCTGCAAGTTCCCAGACATTTCTGGGGGGGAATGGCCCTAGCCCTCACCGTCCAACCCAACAGGTCCCAGACGAGCTCAATGGGATTGAGATCCGGGATCTTCACTGGCCATGGCAGAACACTGACATTCCTGTCTTGCAGGAAATCATGCACAGAACGAGCAGTATGGCTGGTGGCATTGTCATGCTGGAGGGTCATGTCAGGATGAGACTACAGGAAGGGTACCACATGAGGGAGGAGTATGTCTTCCCTGTAACACACAGCATTGAGATTGCTGGTTGTCATTGCAGGCACAGTCCGATGATGCTGTGACACACCGCCCCAGACCCTCCACCTCCAAATCGATCCCGCTCCAGAGTACAGGCCTCGGTGTAACACTCATTCCTTCGACAATAAACATGAATCCGACCATCACCCCTGGTGAGACAAAACCGCAACTTGTCAGTGAAGAGCACTTTTTGCCAGTCCTGTCTGGTCCAGCGACGGTGGGTTTGTGCCCATAGGCGACGTTGTTGCTGGTGATGTCTGGTGAGGACCTGCCTTACAAAAGGCCTACAAGCCCTCAGTCCAGCCTCTCTCAGCCTATTGCGGACAGTCTGAGCACTGATGGAGGGATTGTGTGTTCCTGGTTGTTGTTGCCATCCTGTACCTGTCCTGCAGGTGTGATGTTCGGATGTACCGATCCTGTGCAGGTGTTGTTACATGTGGTCTGCCACTGCGAGGCCAATCAGCTGTCCGTCCTGTCTCGCTGTAGCACTGTCTTAGGCGTCTCACAGTACGGACATTACCATTTATTGCCCTGGCCACATCTGCAGTCATGCCTCCTTGCAGCATGCCTAAGGCATGTTCACGCAGATGAGGAGGAACCCTGGGCATCTTTCTTTGGGTGTTTTTCAGAGTCTGTAGAAATGCCTCTTTAGTGTCCTAAGTTTTCATAACTGTGACCGTAATTGCCTACCGTCTGTAAGCTGTTAGTGTCTTAACGACCGCTCCACAGGTGCATGTTCATGAATTGTTTATGGTTCATTGAACAAGCATGGGAAACAGTGTTTAAACCCTTTACATTGAAGATCTGTGAAGTTATTTGGTTCTGAAAAAGGGACATTTATTTTTTTTGCTGAATTTAAATATATACAGGGGTGAAAGTAAGGTAGTACGGTCCAGTACCTGGCAAAATAAATAGTGGGGGTACGCCGTGCCGGTAAAACATATCACAATTAATACAACATGCCCAAAAAAACAGGCTATAACACCATTAGGCTATTACACCATTAGGCTATAACACCATTATTTAACATTACTGCATGTCAGCCACATGAAACGTTCCACTGTGGTTTGAGTTAAAGTGGAGATGAGAGGCGAGACGCACGTGGACATGAGTGGCCGAGACCGAGGCGCGCGTGGACAACCGTGCATCAATTCAGGTTACAAGTGTAGGCCTAATGACAATCACAGAATGTCATTACAATACCTGCAGGTGTTTTGTAACTGATGTCTCTTTCCATTCAACAAATTTCAGATGCACAGCGCACTGTTGGGGTTTGGATGCTTAAATTATTTTGTGAGTGAAAGAATGTGCGCAGGAAGCCAACAGGAGCACCTTTGAATCTCTTAAGGATCAGACCCTTTTTTAAAAATGTTCACCTAAAATGACATACCCAAATCTAACTGCCTGCAGCTCAGGACCTGAAGCAAGGATATGCATATTCTTGATACCATTTGAAATGTAACAATTTCACAAAGCTTGTGGAAATGTGAAATGAATGTAGGAGAATATAAAACATTAGATCTGGTAAAAGATAATACAAAGGAAAAAAAGAAACCGGCACAATTTAGATTTTGGCCACTAGATGGCAGCAGTGTATCTGCATATTTTTAGACTGATCCAATAAACCATTGCATATCTGTTCAAAATGTTGTATCAAGACTGCCCAAATGTGCCTAATTGGTTTATTAATATAACACACATAACTGTGCACTCTCCTCAAACAATAGCATAGTATTCTTTCACTGTAATGGCTACAGTAAATTGGACAGTGCAAGTATTGAAGCTTTCTGCCCATATCAGACATGTCTATGTCCTGGGAAAAAACGTTTGTAACTTACAACCTCATGCTAATCACATTAGTCTACGTTAACTCAACCATCCTGCGGGGGGGACACCAATCCCGTAGAGGTTTTAAGTGAGTGTTTGACAAATCAGATGAATACATCATGACTAGTTGTGTTTATACCACATTAAAAGGCACAGGTGCCGTGAAGCTAGAGGAAGCAAAGCTTTCCCTAAAGTAAATTGAATTAAATTGCCAAAATTATTTAGCCTAATTAGCCTAATCCTGTCTATACTGAAATAAATACAATCATTTAAAATAGGCTACTACATGAGAAAGCATGATTTGGCCACAGAGGATCATTAGCTAAAAAATAAAATAAAATAAAAAAGACAAGTGGATTGTTTTAAACAGCATAGCCCACAATTTGCAAATACCAAATAGATGTTTGTTGAGTTGCGACTGTCAAAAGCAGAGAGACCCAGCCAGGCATATCTCAATATTTAAAAATATAAATTGCGGAAAAACGTTTTGGAAAGCAAAATCGCTATTGATAACAATGAAAACAATCCAATCTGTCTTTTAGTTATCAATATTCTTAACTTAATTGGCACTAGCGGAGAACATCGGCCATAACCCTGGTGAGTGTGCATATTCACTGTCTTTATCATTGGGTCAATGCTACTTCGTTTGTTTTTGGACAATCATTTCCTCCTCCGGGTTAGATGGACGTCATATTGTATTTGCGTCTCCCCTTTTCATAGGGCGATTATATGGATCAGACAACATTGTTTTTATTGATCTGTTTGTCAGCGTCAGCAGAGATGGCCACCCTGTAATTTTTAGAGTTGGCCTATTTAAAAAAATGCATGCGCGCACTTGAGTGTCCCGTACCAGTAAGAAATTAAATCTACTTTCACCCTTGTATGTACAGTGCATTCGGAAAGCACTCAGACCCATTCCCCTTTTCCACATTTTGTTACGTTGCAGCGTTATTCTAAAATGGATTAAATAAAACATGTTTTCCTCATTAATCACTTCACACAATACCCCACAATGACAAAGCTTTTTAGAAATAATTACAAAAGTATTTAGACCCTTTGCTATGAGACTCGAAATTGAGCCCAGGTACATTCTGTTTCCATTGATCATTCTTGAGATGTTTCTACAACTTGATTGGAGTCCACCTGTGGTAAATTAAATTGATAGGACATGATTTGGAAAGGTACACACCTGTCTATATAAGGTCCCACAGTTGACAGTGTATGTCAGAGCAAAAACCAAGCCATGAGACCGAAGGAATTGTCCGTAGCGTTCTGAGACAGGATTGTGTCGAGGCACAGGTTTGGGGAAGGTGCCAAAACATGTCTGCAGCATTAAAGGTCCTCAAGAACACAGTGGCCTCCATCATTCTTAAATGGAAGAAGTTTGGAAGCACCAAGACTCTTCCTAGAGCTGGCCACCCGGCCAAACTGAGCAATCGGGGGACAAGGGCCTTGGTCAGGGAGGTGACAAAGAACATGATGGTCACTTTGACCGAGCTCTAGAGTTCCTCTGTGGAGATGGGAGAAACTTCCAGAAGGACAACCATCTCTGCAGCACTCCACCAATTAGGCCTTTGTGGTAGAGTGGTCAGACAGAAGCCACTCCTCAGTAAAAGGCACATGATAGCTCGGTTGGAGTATGCCAAATGGCACCTAAAGGATTCTCCGAACATGAGAAACAAGATTCTCTGGCCTGATGAAACCAAGATTGAAAACTTTGGCCTGAATGCCAAGCGTCACATCTGGAGGAAACCTGGCACCATCCCTACGGTGAAGCATGGTGGTGGTGGTGGCAGCATCATGCTGTGGGGATGTTTTTCAGCGGCAGGGACTGGGAGTCATGATCGATGGAAAGATGAACGGAGCAAAGTACAGAGCGATCCTTGATAAAAACCTGCTCCAGAGCGCTCAGGACTTCAGACGAAGGTTCACCTTCCAACAGGACAACGACCCTAAGCACACAGCCAAGACAACGCAGGAACGGCTGAGCCCGGACTTGAAAAATATCGAACATCTCTGGAAAGACCTGAAAATAGCTGTGCAGCGACGGTCCCAATCCAACCTGACAGGGCTTGAGAGGATCTGCATAGAAAATTGGGAGAAACTCCCCAAATACAGGTGTGCCAAGCTTGTAGCGTCATACCCAAGAACTCTTGAGGCTGCCAAAGGTGCTTCAACAAAGTACTGAGTAAAGGGTCTGAATATTTATGTAGATGTAATATTTCTAAAAGCTGTGTTCGAATACACATACTAACATACTGTATAATACATACTTAATTAGTATTTACATACTATTTAAGTATACTGTAAAAAAACATTATGCTTCCAGTTGAGCGTACTAGCGCTTCACCTGTCGACCGGAAGTTGATAATGTTGCTATGCAACCTCTCGCTAGCTTGTCAGCAAAACAAATTACTAGCTAGATATTTTACGACTTCGGGTGTGTTTGTAAATTTAATCTGGAGTGCCAGAGAGCGCTCAGAGTGTGCTCTGAGTGTTTGTAAATTCATAGCATTGTCAGATTGTCCGTTCGTAAATGTAGTGTACCACGGACACTCTTCTCTCATGTTTCTCTCATCTCTGTCAGGTGAGGGCATCAGGTGTGTCTTTTAGAGTAGTGGTGTCCTGCATTCTCAGCTTCATTACAGTAGTTGCATGTTCAATCATTTGAGAGGATAGGCTTGCTATTGTCACATGTTTTTTAAAATGTCAGTTCCTTCCATGCATAGTATTTTCTGTTGGTCACTTCATTTTACTGTTTGGAATTAATTTAACCATTTGTTCACCAGTTTATGGCCGTTGGTTAGTCGGCAACAAAATTGACAAACATTTTCATCACTAGTGGTGAAACAATGTATTTTACCCCTTTTTTCAATGTTGGCTCATCGCTGCAACTCCCCGAGAGAGAGAGAGGCGAAGGTGGAGTCATGCGTCCTCTGAAATATTGTCCGCCTCCCGTGCTCCTTACCACCCACCAGCTTAACCCGGAAGCCAGCTGCACCAATGTGTCGGAAGAAACACAGTTCAACTGGCATCAGGGGTCAACCCGCAGGCACCCGGCCCGCCACAAGGAGTCACTAGAGTGCGATAAGCCAAGTAAAGCCCAACCGGTCAAACCCTCCCCTAAACCGGACAATGCTGGGCCAATTGTGCGTTGTCCTATGGGACTCCCGACCACAGCCGGTTGTGGCATAGCCTGGCATATGAACCTGGGACCGTAGTAACGCCTCTATCACTCGGGAGGCCCGTGGTGAACCATTCTTGATACACACTGGAAACTGTTGAGTATGAAAAACTCAGCAGTGTTGCAGTTCTTGACAAACTCAAAACGGTGCGCCTGGCACCTACTACCATACCCCGTTCCCAGGGTTCTTAAATCTGTCACCCTCAAAATGAAAAACATATACAATCCTTGTCTCAATTATCGAGGCTTAAAAATCCTTCTTTAACATGGCTCCTTCCCTTCATCTACACTGATTGACATCAATTAGGGATCATAGACTGACCAGGTGAAAACTATGTCATGGAAAGAGCATGTTTTGTACACTCCGTGAAAATATTTAAGCACTAACGCCCGAGGAGGTGTGGTATATGGCCAATATACCAAGGCTAAGGGCTGTTCTTATGCATGAAGCAACATGGAGTGTATATTGTCCATATTTCACAAACCCCCAAGGTGCCTTATTGCTATTATAAACTGGCTACCAACGTAATTAGAACAGTAAAAATAAATGTTTTGTCATACCCGTGATATACCACAGCTGTCAGCCAATCAGCATTCAGGGCTCAAACCACCCAGTTTATAATGTTAAGTAACCAAGCCGAGCTGTACTAGACTGGCCTGGTTACGCTTCCAACATAGTTTCTGAAACTGTGCTAGAAAGGACCATGTGGATAGAAAAAACCCAAGCCAGCACAGTATGTCAGCCAATCAGCATTCAGGGCTCGAACCACCCAGTTTATAAAATGCTTTATATGGGTATAGACGTAAAAGAGGTGTACCTTGTCCACAGCAGACACCTTGGCTCCTTTGTCCAGCAGAAGCTCCACTATGTCAATGTTCCTCATCTTAGTAGCTTTGATCAGAGGGCTTTCTAAATCCTGACATCAGACCACATAAAAACAGGTGAGAAAGCTGTTGAAATAGAATAGGTGACTGTGTGTGTGCGTCTGGTGATAGTTGAGATATGGTTAGATTTACTGTACGGTGTTTTCTCTCACCTTGGTGCAGGTCTCTGTGTCGGGGTTGCACTGGAGGATATCTCTCACCATGGTGGCGTTGCCTTTCTCCACAGCCCAGTACAGGGCTGTCTTGTTGTCCTGCAGAAGGTGAGGTGGATTGCATTTACTGTCATCAATAATGTAATATTGAATGTCTGTGTCCCCATCCCCTATGTAGTGCACTCATTTTCATCAGAGCCCTATGGGCCCTGGTCAAAAGTAGTGCACTATACATACACGCAGTAGAGTGACATTTGGGACACAAGTTATGGGTCTCTGTAGCTCAGTTGGTAGAGCATGATAGTGGGTTCAATTAAATGTGTGCACGCATAACTGTAAATCACTTTGAATAAAAGCATCTGCTAAATGGAATACATACACACATATATTATATGAGTAGTCAGGCGTCAGACTCCCTACCTGTCCTCTGATGTCTATGTCAGCATATTTGTGCAGCAGAGCCCTCACTATCTCCACATGTCCTCCTCTCACTGCTCCGATAAGCACCGTGTCTCCACTCTGTACAACACACACACACACACAGGTCAGCACACAGCTTACACAACATCCACATCTCAATACAGCACTTATAATCCACAATCTGTGTGTGCACTCCCTAGCCCACCCTGTCTGGTATGTTGACGTAGGTGCCAGCATCCAGCAGGTCCTGTACTATCTCAGTATAGCCCTCCTTGGCAGCGATCATCAGGGCTGTGTTGCCGTCCTTGTCTGTCATGTTGACGTTAGGGTTCCTCTTCAGAAGCTCCTTCACCACCTCAGGGAAACCTCCCTTCACTGCCACGATCAGAGCTGTCATCGAGTTCTACAAGGGGGAGGGAGAAGATTGGAGGAAGATGTAGAGAAACAGAAGTACAGAGCCTTTCTCTATGACTTTAGACAGGTAATATAGTGAGAGGTGTAGACTGCAGAACAACAATGTTCATTAACATGTCTGTTCATTAGAACGTCTGTTCATTAGAACGTCTGTTCATTAGAACGGTTGTTCATTAGAACGTTTGTTCATTAGAACGTCTGTTCATTAGAACGTCTGTTCATTAGAACGTCTGTTCATTAGAACGTCTGTTCATTAGAACGGTTGTTCATTAGAACGTTTGTTCATTAGAACGTCTGTTCATTAGAACGTCTGTTCATTAGAATATCTGTTCATTAGAATGTTTGTTCATTAGAATGTTTGTTCATTAGAATGTTTGTTCATTAGAATGTCTGTTCATTAGAATGTCTGTTCATTAGAATGTCTGTTCATTAGAATGTCTGTTCATTAGAATGTCTGTTCATTAGAATGTCTGTTCATTAGAATGTCTGTTCATTAGAATGTCTGTTCATTAGAATGTCTGTTCATTAGAATGTCTGTTCATTAGAATGTTTGTTCATTAGAATGTTTGTTCATTAGAATGTCTGTTCATTAGAATGCCTGTTCGTTAGAATGTCTGTTCATTAGAATGCCTGTTCATTAGAATATCTGTTCATTAGAATGTTTGTTCATTAACATGATATTGTATTTCTGTGGCGTAGAGACATACCGCCCCCTCCTGGTCGACATCGGCTCCATTCTCCAGCAGGTGCATCACACAGTCAAAATTGCCCTTCCTGGCTGCCCAGATCAGAGGGGTGGTACCATACTGAGAGAGAAAGACACACAGGGTTATCCATACTGGCACAGGTCCCTATTTCTGGCCAAACTGGGGCACCACTAACCCAGTGGGCCACCATAAACCCAAATGTTGGCATTGCCCAGCCATGCGTCCCAATCAGTTGTCTCACCTTGTCAGAGCAGTTGACCTTGGCTCCGTTCTCCAGCAAGACCTGGACGATCTCAGCATGACCTCTGCCTGCTGCCCAGATGATGGGGTACACACTGTATTGCTGATGAGGAAGACAGAGAGTCAGAGGCACTTAGTCAATGGCTGGATAGATGGGGATGTGACGTACTGCATCTCCTTAGCCATGAGGGTTTATGAATGACAAGTATAGGAACGCCATTAACCGTGTGAGTAATATGACATGAATAGTTATTTGATTGACTGCCATTACCTGCCCAGTAGTGTTGGGGTTGGCTCCGTTCTCAAGGAGAACCTCGGTTACCTCCACGCGGCCTTTATAGGCAGCCCACATGAGGGCCGTCCAGCCTCCCTACAGAACAACATCAATTACTGTACACAAACACATTCCTGCACATATTACACTACCTTCAAGTACATTGAATAGCTCTGTGTTTTTATTGAAAACACTAACTGAAGTGGACTGGAACAAGCATAGAAATCAAGTTCATACAATCACCAAAACATTATAGCTTATTACTGATTGTGGCCAGTTTAACTTATTGAGTGTCTCAGCATGTCCCTGTGCCCTATGTAAGCGCTGCTGAGATTGTACAGTATAATATGCAGTACCAGTCAAAAGTTGGAACACCTACTCATTCAAGGGTTTTTCTTGATTTTTACTATTTTCTACATTGTAGTACAATAGTGAATACATCAAAACTATGAAATAACACATGGAATCATGTAGTAACCAAAAAAGTGTTAAACAAATCAAAATATATTTTATACTTGATTTTCTTCAAAGTAGCCACCCTTTGCCTTGATGACAGCTTGCACTCTTGGCATTCTCTCTACCAGCTTCATGAGGTAATCACCTGGAATGCTTTTCCAACAGTCTTGAAGGAGTTCCCACATATGCTGAGCACTTGTTGGCTGCTTTTCCTTCACTCTGCAGTCCAACTCGTCCCAAACCATCTCAATTGGGTTGAGATCGGGTGATTGTGGAGGCCAGGTCATCTGATGCAGCACTCCATCACTCTCCTTATTGGTCAAATAGCCCTTACACAGCCTGGAGGTGTGTTGGATCATTGTCCTGTTGAAAAACAAATGATAGTCCCACTAAGCGCATACCAGATGGGATGGCTTATCGCTACGGAATGCTGTGGTAGCCATGCTGGAATTCTAAATAAATCACAGACAGTGTCACCAGGAAAGTACCCCCACACCTCTTCCTCCATGCTTCACGGTGGGAACCACACATGCAGAGATCATCCGTTCACCTACTCTGCGTCTTAAAAATCTCATCACACTCATAAGACCAAAGGACAGATTTCCACCGGTCTAATGTCCATTGCTCGTGTTTCTTGGCCCAAACAATGCTCTTCTTCTTCTTCTTGTTGGTGTCCTTTAGTAATGGTTTCTTTGCAGCAATTCGACCATGAAGGCCTGATTCACGCTGTCTGCTCTGAACAGTTGATGTTGAGATGTGTCTGCTACTTGAACTCTATGAAGCATTTATTTGGGCTGCAATCTGAGGTGCAGTTAAAACTAATGAACTTATCCTCTGCAGCAGAGGTAACTCTGGGACATCCTTTCGTGCAGCTGTCCTCGTGAGAGCCAGTTTCAACATGGCGCGTGATGGTTTTTGCGACTGCACTTGAAGAAACTTCCAAAGTTCTTGAAATTTCCGGATTGACTGACCTTCATGTTAAAGTAATGATGGACTGTCGTCTCTCTTTGTTATTTGAGCTGTTCTTGCCATAATATGGACTTGGTCTTTTACCAAATAGGGCTATCTTCTGTATACCCTACCATGTCACAACACAACTGATTGGCTCAAATGCACTAAGGAAAGAAATTCCACAAATTAACAAGGCACACCTGTTAATTTAAATGCATTCTATACCTTTGAAGAATCTCAAATATAAAATATATTTTGATATGTTTAACACTTTTGTTTACTACATGATTCCATGTGTTATTTCATAGTTTAGATGTCTTCACTATTATTCTAAATGTAGAAAATAGTAAAAATGAAGATAAACCCTGGAATGACTGGTACCGTAGCCAATTAAACAACCAAAACACTGCTATTACTTAGGGGTTGTGGCCAATCAAACAGGTATCTCACCATGTCTCGGTGCTCTATGTAAGCACTGCTTTCTAACAGCTCCTTCACCACCTCTACATGGCCTTCCTTAGCAGCACAGATCAGAGCAGACCAGCAGTCCTGAGGGAGAGAGAATAGCACATCACACCGGTCACCATGGAGACAACGGTGTCTACCGTTACCATGGAGACATCAGGCAGAGTTCACAATGATTGGCACGTTCATGATGATTGTTATAATGAAGTCAACGGCCTTGAAATGAACGGGAACAAAGACGGAGAGGGTTTATGATCCATCTATCATACCACATCATCCAGGTTAACATTGGCTCCTCTCCTGATGAGCTCCTGTACAATCTCAATACTGCCCTGCTCCGAAGCCAGCATCAGGGGTGTCTGACCATTCTGTTAGGGAGGGAGGAAAAAGGCATGCATTTTGAAAGACATACTAGAAACACAATGAACAATATTTCTTCGTACAATAATAGACCCAATCTTCCCATTTATCTTCAACAGACGCTTCTCTAAGCTATATTTCACCTTTATTAGACTGTGTCCCCCAAATGGCACCCTATTCCGTATATAGGGCACTACTTTTGAACAGGGCCCATTGGGCTCTGATCAATAGTAGCACACTATATAAGGGATAGGGTGCCATTTGGGACGCAACCTATATATAATAACTATAGATAGATTAGTATACCTGTAGGCCTATTAGATAGTATGAGGATACTCACGTCACTCCTGCCGTCCACCTCCTTGAACTTGTCCAGGTGGGCCTTGAGCGCTGCCAGGTTCTCCTCCTCCACGTAGCCGAAGAGGTTCTGGATGGCCAGAGTGGTCATCTTAATGGAGGTGGTGGTGTCCATGGCTGCAGCTACTTCCCCTCAACACCACAGCACCTGCATGGGGAGAGATCATGGAAATAGAACGCTTTACTAACACTTTACCTATGGCATGGGCACACACAAAATGGCTGCCAAACCACACATTATGGCATCACTGACTTGATTGGGGATTCCGTTCTACTCACCCTAGTTCTATGGGAGAGACACAGGACAGAAGGGATGTTAGGGTGGGATAACATTGGTGGGAAGGCATGGGATGCTAACAACATTGTAATAGACACTTTATATAGCTTTGCACCAATAACAGCAAAAAACATGCTTTTCCCTCACTAGTTATAGGCTAACTTTCATTTATAAAAGGCTAGGTTATGCTATATTTGGAGTTTGATTAAAAATCAGTATGAAACAGTGAATGTGTGAGAAAGAGCTAGAACAGAGGACATAGCCTAGTTATCTGACCCTGGCAACCAGCAAGTGGGTCGACTACTGTGTGGGTGTCGGTCGACTCACTCCAGTGCTATCTGGCTCCTGCAGCACAGGGGTGTGGGCCTAGCTATCTCCTGACATTTAAAGAGCATCAGACTCAGAGAATTAAGCCAGCGCCAGATTTCAATGTGCCACTCACTCACTGCTTTGGGGACAGGATTGTCACCTAGGCAGGCAGCCACAGCAGCGAGTTGAAAGAGATATTTGGTTTATTAGTGGCCTCCTGGCTGCTATCATCGTCTGACATATACAGTATTTATCTTCTCACTCAGAGAATAGCCTCTTCTTGGCAATGCTTTGTGTACACACAGTCTTCTTCCTATTTTACAGGCACACAAAATGGCAGCTAGTCTAATTTGGTTTTTTTTGTGCTTTGCTGTTATTGGCGCTAGGGTATATAAAGTGCTATTGCATTGTAATTACCCATTTGTTTATGGCATAGTTAAAATATATATTTTAGCCTAGGTCATACTATAAATTCATACGTAAACACCAATGGCATAAAAATATAACCAAAAATGTATTGCAAAGAATTAAGCAATAAGGCTTAATGTGGTATATGGCGTGGTATATGGCCAATATACCGCGGCTAAGGGCTGTTCTTAAATACGACGCAACACGGAGAGCCTGGATACAGCCCGTAGCCATGGTATATTGGCCATATACCACAAACCCCCAAGGTGCCTTATTGCTATTATAAACTGGTTACCAAAGTAATTAGAGCAGTAAAAATAAATGTTTTGTCATACCCGTTGTATATGGCTGTCAGCCAATCAGCATTCAGGGCTCTAACCACCCAGTTTATAATCACATATTTACACCTATTCACACAGGCTCTTTGAGACAGATTTATAGACTAGCTGGCTAAGTGATGTCTACCTGTAACCATTAACTCAAGTTTATTAATCATCATCCATAATGTGTTCCTCTAGAAAACTGGCCCGTTTTAGGACAGTAACTACATTCCTATCCAACACAATACAAGCACAGACAATATAAGCTTACAATTCAGTCAGCCAGCCAAGCCTATGACCTTAACATGGGTGTGGGCGTCGGTCAGTCAAGCCACAAAAACAAACCCCTTCTGTGTGACATGAAAAGAATGACTAGATTAAGTAGCCTGGTCCTGTCGGCAGGCTGACAGCCAGTTAAAAGCATTCCTTCCATCCCCACAGAGCAGAGTGCAGCACAAGCCCTCCAGCATTCCACGTCACGTCACTACCTATTGCAGCAACACAACAGCTGAAAGCAGCCACAAAGAAAAGAAAGTGGAGGCAAGGCAGCTAAACATCAAAACACATCGCCGTGTGCTGCACTGCTGCCAATGCCATTAACCTGTCGGCTGTCGCATACAGACAGGACATAGCGCAATAATTACATTGACACAACCGAGCAATCTTACCTATGGGAATAGTAGTGTTCTCTCTGTGGGTTGTTTTTGCCTGCTGTCTCTTCGCTCTGCAATTTATGCCTCCACATACACTGGTCCTGGCCAGCCTTATTGACTAGGCTATTCCCCCTGGCAGTGGCTGCTGATATTGAATTATGCATGAGGATGAGGTACCACCCAGCCTCTCTGGCACATGCTCAGAGGACAGGGAACAGTGGAGAAAAACAGGCTCAATATAGGCCAGCAGCACCACTGACCTAGAGACTAATATCAAAAATATTTGATAAAGCCCTTATTACATCAGCAGTTAGTATTGGTAACTTCATTAATATGATGTAGGCCTAGTATGAGGAGGGTTGGAACCTGACCTTCCCTTCTATCTGTGGTATGCAACAAATATAGGCCTAGATGGAACAGCTATAGTACAGTATCTGTGGTATGCAGTGAATATAAAAGGGATAAGTAGACTAGGCTATAGGTCAAAATATGGAACTACTGCACTGTCTCTGTTGTCTGTTCAGACAGGGCTATCTATTTATGTGTTGTGCTTCTCTGTACCAAAGCAAAAGTACTGAAAAATAAACATACAGAAATGACATCTGTGCAAGCTTGGTTGTTGCTGACTAAACTCAACTCCACGATTTACAAAGTTGTTGAGCGGCAACTAGAGTGGGCAGGGTTTTTAAATGTGGGATTTACATCAAAATGATGCATAGTTTATGCATACTCCGTGTGTGCAGTGACACCGCTTTTTGCTTTGATAAGATGCATTAGATTAGGCTACACCATCATCATCACCATTAGGATGTAGAAATAAATGACTTGTTCAACAAATAGGGGCTGCTACCAATCATTGCCTGCTACTAGCTACCTACAAGAGAAGGTTGTAATTGCGGCACGCAATTCAGGGCGTTCCTGTATGTGGGCATTCCTGAATCTGCCGGAACCCCTCATTATATACTACATGGTCAAAAGTATGAGGACACCTGCTCGTCGAACATCTCATCCCAAAATCACAGACATTAATATGGAGATGGTCCCTCTTTTGCTGCTATAACAGCATCCACTCGCCTGGGAAGGCTTCTAACTAGATGTTGGAACAGTGCTGCGGGGACTTGCTTCCATTCAGCCAAAAGAGCATTAGTGAGGTTGGGTACTGATGTTGGGCTATTAGCCCTGGCTTGCAGTTGGCGCTCCTATTCATCCCAAAAGGTGTTTAATAGGGTTGAGGTCAGGGCTCAATTATTTTATTTATTTAACTAGGAAATTCAGTTAAGAACAAATTCTTATTTTACAATGACGGCCTATCCCGGCCAAACCCTCACCTAACCTGGACAACACTGGGCCATTTGTGCACTGCTCAACGGGACTCCTGATTACGGCCAGTTGTGATACAGCCCGGGATCAAACCAGGGTATCTAGTGACGCCTCTAGGATTGAGATGCAGTGCCGTAGACCGCTGCGCCACTCGGGAGTAGGCCAGTCAAGTTCTTCCACACTGATCTCGACAAACCATTTCTGTATGGATCTTGCTTTGTGCACGGGTGCATTGTCATGCTGAAACAGGAAAGGGCCTTCCCCAAGCTGTTGCCACAAAGTTGGAAGCACAGAATTGTCTAGAATGTCATTGTATGCCAAGTTAAGATTTCCCTTCACTGGAACTAAGGGGTCTAGCCCGAACAGTGAAAAACAGCCCCAGACCATTATTTCTCCTCCACAAAACTTCTCAGTTGACACTATGCATTGGGGAAGGTAGCGTTCTCCTGGATCCACCAAAAACCCAGATTTGTCCGTCGGACTGCGAGATGGTGAAGCGTGATTCATCAAGTTTCCACTGCTCCCGAGTCCAATGGCGGGGAGCTTCACACCACACCAGCCAACGCTTGTGCAGGTGTACGGCTGCACGGCCATGGAAACCCATTTCCGGAAGCTCCAGATTAAAAGTTATTGTGGTGACGTTGCTTCCAGAGGCAGTTTGGAATTCGGTAGTAAGTTTTGCAACCGAGGGCAGCACTAGACGGTCCCGATCTGTGAGCTTGTGTAGCCTACCACTTCGAGGCTGAGCCGTTGTTGTTCCTAGACCTTTCCACTTCACAATAACAGCACTTACAGTTGACTGGGGCAGCTCTAGCTGGGCAGAAATTTGACGAACTGACTTTTGGAAAGTTGGTATCCTACGCCAGTGTCATGTTGAAAGTCACTGAGCTCTTCAGTAAGGCCATTCTACTGTCAATGTTTGTCTATGGAGATTGCATGGCTGTGTGCTCGATTTTATACACCTGCCAGCAATGTGTGTGGCTGAAATAGCCAAATATTTACTTTGTATATATAGTGTACTTCTTTCGGTTAAAAATTGTCAGTAAATTTTTAAGCTAGGACTGGAGGGAGGCATGGGCACTCCAGTACAGTAAGTGGCATTAATGCCTAATATCGTTGGATGCCAGCCGCCAATAAACCCCACAGAAGAAAGGGCAGGGGTGACAACGGTAGCTAGCTGTAGACAGTGTCCTTCGCCCCCGCCTGTCAGGCACGGTTTTCCTGCAGTTCTGTTAACGACGGAGTTCATGCAGCAACCAATGGGATGCTCGAGGGTAGGCGTTCCTGCAGATGAAGGAATGCCCACATACAGGAACGCCCAGAATTGTGGGCTGCACTTGCACACTATCGAACTACAACGTAACAAGCGGACAACCTTGGTACCGTTACAGTAGCTAGCAAGTGAATAATAAGATAGCTAGCTCATTTCAATTATCAACAACATTTAGATCTAGCTAGCAGCTATTTATTTGGCTTGCCATATCGAATGTTAACTAAACCATCGACTGTCAGCTAGCTTAACGTTAGATCGCACGACATATCACATCTTCTGAAATAAAAATAAGAATATTTCCGTGCCTGACTGCGACCATTATTGATTGCAGTATTTTGAATAAAATGGCAATGATCATAATTAAACATCTGTTTAAAAGCGAATATGACATTTGCTAGACGACTGCAGTTTTTAACGTTAGCAAGCAGTCAGACAATAACATTCAGATGTGCTTGAGCTGTCAATCAAACGCCATCTATCAAAGGAGGGCACATTTCGATGCTTATACGTGAGAAACGGCAATTCACAGTGACATACCTTTTAATAAAACGAATATAAATGTTCCACACTTCGGTGTTGTCTTCTCAATCCTCGCCTTATATGCGTGTAGTGCTCACAGGCTAGTCCCCATCCTCGACAACAGCCATTTTAGTGGACAAGAAAAACACAGCACTTACTAGGGTGACTTCCTCCCCGCTGTCCGTCAAATCATCTTCTCCCCGCCTACAAACTGTGACGTGTGGCGCTTTGAGATGCTGGGTTTACTAGTCTACTAAATTACTGTAGAAGTTGAATTTGCCATTGCCGAAAACTGCAACGTTAGTAATTATATTTTATTAACGGACTAGAAAATATTGTGAATGTTATGTCAAAGCCTTCTTGGTGTGTTGTGGATTTATTGCTCTATATAGCCTACCACATTTCAGGTTATTGCTCTTATTTATAATTTCCCCTTGTTTGTTTCACATTCATTCTCAATATTTTAATTTGCAGAAGGAGCTGCTGTTATGTTGAGGAAAATAATGTTTCAAAACCCTTTTGCCAGGCTGACTAATAATTATTGTATGGTAGGTCAAAGTCCAACATTTTATGAGGAGAGTAAAGGGCAGGTGCTGAGCTGTTATAGCCTGGGTAGTGTATAGGCCCATTCCACCACCAGAAATATTCAATGCCATCTAATAATATGCACTGCTTATGACACAGGTGCCTGTGCAAAGCTATAGGCCTACTCCCTTGGGGTATGAAGCCAAGGTAACACATTCCCAAGCTCTGACTCACAGTTTATGTGAGTATTCTACAGTGGCCTATGTGAGGAAGGACAAGCCGACTCCACGTCCTTCAAACAGTGCTGTCGGGGCTTAAACAAATAGGGTTTCCGAACAAACAATGACTTGTAAATTAAGCCATGTAGGTTGTATGAGTCAGTTATGTTTGTCATGTGCTTCTCAGCATGCTGGTTTCTCCTGTGTAATCTAGTCCACTGGCCGTCTCTCTCCCTCACTGTCAAACCGACAGCATATGGTAGCAGTGGAGCCTAGGGACAAACAATGTAATAGGAACAATTAAACCACAGTTATTCACCTTTTACATATCACACTTACCATGTCAAGTTCCAAAAAGATCCATCTTTTAATCACATAATATACAAAAACAAACCATCCACATGAACAATTAGCAGGGTTGGCTGCTCGGGACTATGATGAGCATTCCATTCTTTGCTCCAGAGCCTCAAGCAAAGGTTTCTTACAATGATCATATTTACCTAAACTTACAATCAACTCAAGAAAGTAGGTTTAGTTTTCACTTCCCCTCGTAATGAAAATAGAATCAGAACTGTCTGAAGAAGCAGTGTCTACAAATACTGGAATTTTGTTCCTTTCACCTCCAGCTCAACATGATCCTATGTTAATTGTCCTACCTTTCCACCACCTTTTCACCTTTGTCGAACATACCACGAGTCCATTAGAATCACATAAATAACAAGTACATGAAATGACACAATGTACCTCTACACATGGAAATACTAGACCATCTCCCGTCTCACACTGCTCACACACAATTCATGAATAAGGGGGTAGTAGCTACTCTCACAGCATGGAATTACCTGTGAAATGATTTAAATCATCATTGATACGTTCCCTAATAATCCCTCAGTGGTTACTTTCTCTATCCAACCATTCATTTCAGATTTGGATTGTGTCAAACCGTTATATAATAACAACACACAATGACATTCAACAGAAGAAAACAGAAGTGACATTGAAGTGAGCCAATAACATCACCCAGTGAAAGCAAACAGTCTGGAGTAAGTCCTTGGGTGTTGCCCAAATGGCACCCTATTCCCTGTACAGTGCACTACTTTGACCAAGGACCATAGGGCTTTGGTCAAAAGAAGTGTACTACTTACTGTATGTAGGGAAAGGGGTGTAATTTGGGAAATTTTCCCTGTTGAGACCATGAATCATCATACTGTAGGGTGTCCAATCAAAAATGCATATTTTGACCAATGGGTAAAATACACTGAACAAAAATATAAATGCATCATGTAAAGTGTTGGTCCCATGTTTCATGAGCTGAAATAAAAGTTCCATACACACAAAAAGCTTATTTCTCTAAAATTTTGGGCACACATTTCTTTGCATCCCTGTTAGTCAGCATTTCTCCTTTGCCAAGATAATCCATTTACCTGACAGGTGTGTCATATCAGAAGCTGATTAAAAAGCATGATCTTTACAAAGGAGCACTTTGTGCTGGGGACAATAAAAGGCCACTGTAAAATGTGCAGTTTTGTCACACAACACAATGCTACAGACGTCTCAAGTTTTGAGGGAGTGTGCAATTGGCATGCTGACTGCAGGAATGTCCACCAGAGCTGTTCCCGGAGAATTACATTAAATGTTCATTTGTCTCCCGTAAGTCGCCTCCAAAACTGTTTCAAAGAATTTGGCAGTATGTCCAACCGGCCTTACCACCGCAAACCACACGTAACCACGGGTCAGGAGTATTTTTGTCTGTAATAAAGCGCTTATGTGGGTAAAAACTCATTCCGATTGGCTGGATTTGTCTCCCCATTGGGTGGGCCTGGCTCCCAATTGGGTAGGCCTATGCCCTCGCCAAGTCATCTGAAATCCATAGATTTGGGCATTGATTTCATTGATTTCAATAGACTGATTTCCTTATATGAACAGTAACTCAGTAAAATCTTTGAAATTGATGCATATTGCATTCATATTTTTCTTCAGTATAATATTAATTGTGTAAATACTCCTCTAAGAAAACCAATGGTCCAAACCTCATGCCTCGATCATAATCCATTCAAAAGTTATTGTAGGATGGCCAAAATTAGGGTGACTAAGTCAATGGAGGCCGGGGGGGATGGCCAGAATTAGGGTGACTAAGTCAATGGAGGCCGGGGGGGGGTCAAAAATCTGAAAAAATGCATTCCGTCAGCTAGGCTGGATGTTGTGCGAGAATTAAGGCAAACTGACAGGCTTTCTTCTTGAATCCGGAGGACATGAAACAATATAGAGGTAAGATAGATATAGATGTTGAGACATGACATGTAGTATTTTCTTATTTTAGTATACGCTTTTCATATTAATGCAAAAATCCTGTCCTTTATCGAAGATTTCTTCCAAAAGCAAGCATATCTCTGAAATGTCAACGGAGCACTGAGCGTATACCAAGCTTTTTCTTTTCAAAGCATTTTACATTTAATTCAGCTTGTGTCATGCTAATTTTGCTTTTTGTGACACGCGGAAACAACTTTGAAGACGAGGACCACAAAAAGTAAAATCCTCAAAAGCGATGAGAAATCAGCACCACTATGTCAACAGAGTTAGGTGCTTATTATCGTATTAGGTAACAAAATCTGACTTTTGGGCTATAATGTTAATGATATGAAAGCAAAAGTCCCCACGATTCAGAACATGAATAATCATATTTGTATTGGTAAAATGTATTTAATAACATAAGGAAGTGAAATTTCATCACCAAAGAGTTTTTTTTTTTCACCCACCTCTGGGCAGAGTGGTTGGACACCCTACATATTTTCACCCACCTCTGGGCAGAGTGGTTGGACACCCTACATATTTTCACCCACTTCTGGGCAGAGTGGTTGGACACCCTACATATTTTCACCCACCTCTGGGCAGAGTGGTTGGACACCCTACATATTTTCACCCACCTCTGGGCAGAGTGGTTGGACACCCTACATATTTTCACCCACTTCTGGGCAGAGTGGTTGGACACCCTACATATTTTCACCCACCTCTGGGCAGAGTGGTTGGACACCCTACATATTTTCACCCACTTCTGGGCAGAGTGGTTGGACACCCTACATATTTTCACCCACCTCTGGGCAGAGTGGTTGGACACCCTACATATTTTCACCCACCTCTGGGCAGAGTGGTTGGACACCCTACATATTTTCACCCACTTCTGGGCAGAGTGGTTGGACACCCTACATATTTTCACCCACTTCTGGGCAGAGTGGTTGGACACCCTACATATTTTGTGAAAAGACCAAGGACACTATCTTGTTTTCCTTCTCTTTTAGTTCTTGTGTCCTAATTTCCTGTATCTTTGCTTTTTACCTGGACAATAACACCATTAACTTAAACCACTCCACTCTCTCTCACCTGATCCTAAAACCTGTTCACCTTGAGTAAGAAACCCCGCACACACAAGAATACCCAATTTGAGGAGTATACACAAAAGCTAAAAAAAAAACTGGGTGGAAAAAGAGACAAAGGTTATAAGGCAAGTTTGCATACTCCCATAATACAGTAACAGTACAACACTGGCATTTCATCATCGATTCGGGACCCATCCATCCCGCTGAGCCACAGCCAATAGTCCTCATAATAAAGTAGGGGCTGCGTTCCAAATCAAATTTTATTGGCACCCTATTCACTTTCTAGTGCACTACTTTTGACCAGGACCCATAGGGCTCTGGTCAAAAGTAGTGCACTAAATAGGTAAATCCCAAAGCTTTCAGTCCATCCATCCCTTCTCACGTGAACAAATGAGAATCGTCGTCCGACTCCAAAACACAGCTTGGACAGTCTCTCTCTCTAATAATGTGTTGGACAGTCTCTCTCTCTAATAATGTGTTGGACAGTCTCTCTCTAATAATGTGTTGGACAGTCCCTGCAGTCCTTGGTGCTAGTCTCTGTGTGTGTGCACCTTTGCTGGTCTCTGAATCTGCTTCATGTGGCTTTGGTCTTCTGGTTGCAGTGGCCATCTGTGGAGGTGGAGTCCTGGTGGGAGAAGACGGGAGCCTCCTTCAGGCGCAGGTGTCGGGGCTTGACTGGCAGTGCTACCGCCAGGAGAACACAGCCGATGTGGACACTGAAGTACCAGGACCTGGGGACAGAGGCGAGAGACGATGATTTAGGGATCAATATCAGAATCTGAAAACCTTATTGCCAAGCAACAAGTGTTGCTAGGAATTTCTCTTGGTGTTGTACACATTTTTCAGCAACAACCAGGCACACAAGTTCATTCAACTTCTCAGAAAAATAACAAAAAGTCACTGTATAAGTAGAATCATAGGTTCAGACAAAAACACAATTCTTCTTGCACTTCCATCCAAGGTAACAAACTATGAATGCTTTTTTTTTTTTACTTGAGTGAGGTAAAGTATTGTTCTCTGTATATGTCCCAAATGGCATGATATTCCCTATATAGTGCACTACTTTTGACCAGAGACATATGGGCCATGGTCAAAAGTAGTGCACCATAAAGGAAATGGGATGCCATTTGGGATGCAGACATAGTTTCTGGCCACTCACCTGTAGAACTTCATAGAGGGCCCGACAGACAGCAGCACAAAAGGCACCACAGTGTAACAAATGGCAATCTGGGTGCCAGCCCACGTGATCCCATCATACAGTAGCTTGTGTGAAGGCGAGCCCAGGAAGTACGGCCTCACGTTGTGTCTCATCTGGAGAAAAAAAAGAACCAAAGCAATGAATTCAGAGTAAAAAAAGAAGTGAAAAAATGAACATCTAAGTTTACAACAAACAGCCTTGTAAATCTAAAATATGTTGCACTGCCCTTAACTCTCTCCCAAATGGTGTCCCAAATGGCACCCTATTCCCTATATAGTGCATGGGCCCTGGTCAAAAGTAATGCACTAGGGAATAGCGTGCCATTTGGGACGCATATTAAGAGTCAAGTAATGCATTTCCAATGGAACTTTCTCTCCCAGCAGCTCATCCACCAGCAGTCGTCTGCCTCAGTGAGTCCCAAAGTGTCTCAGGTGACGCTCCATTAGCCGGAGTCCTGCCCGGTCTCCTCTCCATCCGTCTGTCTGGCTGGCCTGTTATCTGTGCAGTCCAGCTGGACTCAGGTTGCATCCCAAATTGAACCCTATTCAGTATATAGTGCACTACTGTTGACCAGAACCCATAGGGTACCCATAGGGCTCTAGTCAAAAGTTGTGCACTATATAGGGAATAGGGTGCCATTTGGGACTCAGCCTCTAATAAATATGCTTTATTCAGGCCAGACCTTCAGAGGACAGTGAGTCTCTATGGCAGCCTAACTATGACTGATTCTCTTAACACTAATGATGCAGAAATAAAGTACATCAGGATGAACATGACCCGAACACTTTGTTTCATCTGTGATGGGAACATCAGGATATCTGTTGTTATGGCAATAGCAGAAATCGTTGATATTCAGAAAATATGTTATTGATTTTTAGTGGGTACGGTGCATGACATTTTATCTACGCCTATGAAAAGTTTAGGGCTTAGTGCATCTAGACAGAGATGGAAAATTGTGGGGAGAGGTCTGTGTCAGTGTGTTTTAGGAGATCTCACTCTCTCTCAGAGAGATACAGTACTCACGGCACGTGCAGCCAGTGTGACCACGATGCCAGTGAGGAAGGTGAGGTAGTATCCAGGGTAGGCTCCGTGCCACATGGCTGACAGAATGAAGGTAGCCGCTGTGGGGTTGTAGGGACAGCGCTCGTAACACACCCTGCGCACACACACAACCAGCCAGTCAAACACAACAGCACAGCAAGACCTCCTAATAACCTCTCACTGATAAATCCACTCCAATTTCCTTGTGTGCAGACTACAGAGAGCACAAAACATTAAGAACACCTGCTCATTCCATGACATAGACTGATCAGGTGAATCCAGGTGGAAGCTACAATCCCTTATTGATGTCTCTTGTTAAATCCACTTCAATCAGTGTAGATGAAGGGGAGGAGACAGGTTAGAGAAGGATTTTTAAGCCTTTAGACAATTGAGACATGGATTGTGTATGTGTGTCATTGAGGGTCAATGGCAAAACAAAAGATTGAAGTGCCTTTGAATGGGGTACAGTTTCCTGTGTGTATCAAAATGGTCCACCACTCAAAGGACATCCAGCCAGCTTGACACAACTGTGGGAAGCATTGGAGTCAACATGGGCCAACATCCCTTGGAATGCTGTCAACACTTTGTAGAGTCCTTGGCCTGATGAATTGAGGCTGTTCTGAGGGCAATAGGGGGTGCAGCTTAATATTAGGAAGGTGTTCCTAATGTTTGGTATACTCAGTAAGAGAAAGCAGACTGTTAGTGCTACCTGACTCCACTAGGTGGCAGACTTTTACAGACAGATAAGACCTCGATAGGATAGGCGTATCCACAAATGATTTAGAGCCTGAAACCTATACTGTAATTACAATGCATTTAAATAGTATGTACAATGTGTCAGAAAGCTAATGTTAATAATTACAGAAAGAATTATGACCAAGTCTCTTTGTCTTTACCAATTACAGACTAAGCCTGGTTTCTGTACCTTTTGAGCCAATGTGCCGTCTGTATATTCCAATTGTCAAGGAACATCTTGAAGCTGGTGGCAAACTGGAACCAAGGAGAGGAGGACAACATCAGTATACATACATTAACTGTAGATTGTTATAGATAGAGTTGTGGAAAACATACTGAGACATGAGTGAAGACTACTAATGTTTCAACATTTCACCTCAATATCCATTATCCTCAGATTGGAGATGAGATCCCAACGTGGTGAGCCGTCACTGTTGTATCCATTGAATCCAAATCCTGCTGCATTGTTGATGGCATCAGCTGTTCAGAATTCAAACACATGCTTTCAGAAACACCATCTCCAGGCAGGCATTCAGTCAAAGGCGAATTGTCAACAAGCGCATCGCACGTGACTTTTACAGGTAATTTACATTTGAGCAGACATTTGCACGGTTTATCATGAACGTGCTTTCCGCAAACTGCAGGGAAATTGCCTTTATATGGCGTATTCTCAGTATTATCGTGCACAGCTCTGACGCCTCTGAGTCCCGGTCTGTTTCATGTCCCAACACTGTACCTCCACAAGGTCCACCATTCCTTAGTGATGATAATATCATTAATTACATTATCATTCTAATAACAGCATATTATCACAGTGAAGGACAATACAGGAGCTATACAGGCCGTGCAGCCGTGCTCTCTCTCTGTGTGTGTGTGTGTGTGTGTGTAGAGAAGGTTTAATTGAGTCCCACCTCTACCTGCTTGTTATCACCATACTCTCTACGACGCACACCTTGCTGCAAACAATCACACACACACACAATCACACACAAATCACACACACTTTGCTGCAAACAATCACACACAAACACAGTCGGACTGATCTCACCCCCTTACAAAGCTCATCTGTTCTCAGTCTGTAAGGGGTTACTTGTCAACATGGAATAACGGACATTATTGCGGCTAAGAATTGGTTTCAGGGTCAATCAATGAGTACAGGCCTAAAGAGATTTACTATTGAAAACTGACAACGGCTACATCCATATTCTCCTCCCTTCTCCCTTTATACTCGGTCATGGATCTGAAAGAGTTGGATGGTTTAAGCTTTGGCGGAAGGGAGTTTCAACCATTGTTAATGACGATGACTGTGTAAGTGCACCCTTCAAAAAAACAGGGGTTGAGAATCAGCCAACGGGAACAGAGAGGAGACCCACCCAGCGTCCAGACGAAGTAGTACTTGGGCCTGGTGGTCAGCATGGACAGGTAGAGGTAGACCACCTGGGCGTAGAAGGGCGTGGTGGCGATGAAGTCGTCGTCGATGTTCCGTTCCACAGGGAACACTTTACAGACCGAGAGGAAAACCATGAGGGAGAAGAAACAGGTGGCCAGTTTACGGACCACTTCAATCTGAAGAAGAGGAAGGGGGGGACATCAGCCAATAAAAACACTCTGTCCCACATAGAACCCTATTCCCTATATAGTTCACTACCTTTGACCAGGGCCCATGGTCAAAAATAGTGCACTATAAAGGGAACAGGGTGCCACTTAGGAAGCAGCCTCAGCAAAGAGTCACATCTGCTTTGCATAATTGAGAGCTTCACGAGGAAGTCAAAAGACAGCCATGTTGCTGTTCATTCAGTGAACAATGAATAGTGTCTAGGGAATACTGTGCATTTACTACACAGAAATGCTTTACTGTCTTAGAAAGTTCCAGACAATCATTGAGAGTAACGTGGCATGAAAATGCTGCCGAGTTGGTAACTTTCCAAAAATCATAGTGGCATTTGATACCAGTGCTTACGTTTGGGGAGGGGTCAGTCTGTTTGTGTCTGCCGTTGGTCTTCCCATTGGTCTGGTGGTCTTTACTGCGACGGCAGGGCGTGCCCTCGATGAAGGCGATGTAATCGTTGTAGGAGGAGGTGGGGCCAGCCAGTATTCCCATAAAGTTACAGTTATAGCTGAAGTACTCCAGCAGACTGGGCATCCTCCTGCAGGGGAGGTGGAGGAGACACACAGACCATCACAACACAGTGACAGTAAGGGCTGTGGCACACAGACCATCACAACAGTTACAGTAAGGGCTGTGACACACAGACCATCACAACACAGTGACAGTAAGGGCTGTGACACACAGACCATCACAACACAGTGACAGTAAGGGCTGTGGCACACAGACCATCACAACACAGTGACAGTAAGGGCTGTGACACACAGACCATCACAACACAGTTCAATCAAATTTCAATCAAATTTATTTTATATAGCCCTTCGTACATCAGCTGATATCTCAAAGTGCTGTACAGAAACCCAGCCTAAAACCCCAAACAGCAAGCAATGCAGGTGAAGAAGCACGGTGGCTAGGAAAAACACAGTTACAGTAAGGGCTGTGACACACAGACCCACACAACACAGTGACAGTAAGGGCTGTAACACACAGACCATCACAACACAGTTACAGTAAGGGCTGTAACACACAGACCATCACAACACAGTGACAGTAAGGGCTGTGACACACAGACCATCACAACACAGTGACAGTAAGGGCTGTGACACACAGACCATCACAACACAGTGACAGTAAGGGCTGTGACACACAGACCATCACAACACAGTTACAGTAAGGGCTGTGACACACAGACCATCACAACACAGTGACAGTAAGGGCTGTGACACACAGACCATCACAACACAGTGACAGTAAGGGCTGTGACACACAGACCATCACAACACAGTGACAGTAAGGGCTGTGACACACAGACCATCACAACACAGTGACAGTAAGGGCTGTAACACACAGACCATCACAACACAGTGACAGTAAGGGCTGTGACACACAGACCATCACAACACAGTGACAGTAAGGGCTGTGACACACAGACCATCACAACACAGTGACAGTAAGGGCTGTGACACACAGACCATCACAACACAGTGACAGTAAGGGCTGTAACACACAGACCATCACAACACAGTGACAGTAAGGGCTGTGACACACAGACCATCACAACAGTTACAGTAAGGGCTGTGACACACAGACCATCACAACCCAGTGACAGTAAGGGCTGTGACATACAGACCATCACAACACAGTGACAGTGAGGGATGTAACACACAGACTATCACAACACAGTGACAGTAAGGGCTGTAACACACAGACCATCACAACACAGTGATAGTAAGGGCTGTAACACACAGACCATCACAACACAGTAAGGGCTGTAACACACAGACCATCACAACACAGTGACAGTAAGGGCTGTGACACAAAGAAACGGTCTCTCACAGACAATCACAACAGTCACGACAGTAATTACAGTGACAGTACAGACTGTGATACATGCATAGTTAGAATCCCCAAAGCATATCTCCCCTCTCTCCAGAGAAATAACAATACACTGAACAAAAGTATAAATGTAACATGTAAAGTTTTGGTCCCATGTTTCATGAGCTGATATAAAAGATTCAATTTTTTTTCCCATACAAACAAAAAGCATATTTCTCCCAAATGTTGTGCACACCATGGCTATGGGGCTAGTCGGCATCTGGTGTGACCACTATTTGCCTATTGCGGCGCGACATATCTCCTTCGTATAGCGTTGATCAGGTTGTTGATTGTGGCCTGTGGAATGCTGTCCCAACCCTAACAAACCATTCAGTGACCACTCGTGCCCTGTGGAAGGGGGTATTGTCATCCCCCAGACTAGAGAGCCAATTATACCGTCCTCACAGGCTCATACAGGAAGCGGCAATTTTCTACTCAAAATAACTAAAACATACCTGTAAAACATACCTTATAGCCAGGACCTTCTGATTTGGGGTCAGCTGTTCCTCTTTCCGGCACATTCCTGTTGGGGGAGGGAGGTAAAGAAGAACACATATGTAAATGCTTGCTTTTGATCAGGGGGGTTTGGTTTCAAAGTTCATTCAAAGATACTGACTTTGCAATGGAATGGAATGAAAACAACGTGTCATAACAGTCTACAGTACATGGTTTACAAGGGTGAGGCCACCATTCCCTGCCTCTGTCCCAGAGAGAGGCAGTGGTCTGAGAACTCAGTCGTGTCTTGTCCTCTCCTGTGACTGTCCTGTGTGGGTAATGATATCCATTACATCCCTGTGGTCTCTCTTTCTCACTCTCTGCAGGTCCCGGCTGATCTATGGGCTAATTAAAGGACGATAAATTGACTTCCAGGAAGTGCGCGTCCCTGTTGTCTCACCAACCCCGCCTCCACGCCGCAGCGCTTTGTCTTGTCCCGCACACCGGGGACGAGGCGAACGGAGTGAAACAGGCTGAATAATTCTGTGTTGTTTATGGCGGCCATTATGCTGATAACAAGATTAGCACAGCTAATCAGCTCACATTACAGCCTAATGCCTGCTGGGGACTGGAGGAGAGGAGAGGTGCCAACACCAATACTGGGCGGCACCGACTCCTCAAATCTGGCTCCATTAACAGGCTCAATAACGAACAACACAGTAGGGCATAACTCAGCCTCCCTAAACAATGAGAACGGGGTCAGGGTGTTAATGACTGTTTGGTTTTGTTTGACACAAGGACAGACTACAAGACCACATGAGTGACTGCTAAAGAAGGTCAGAAAGAACACATTCCAGAATGCTTTTACACATTCACTCTCCTCTTCTGATCCTAAACAAACGAGGACAATTCCATTCCCAAACACGAGGTCATTTCATCCACCTTTAGTTTGGATCTCAAACAGACCTTTCTGTGTTGTTAGATCGAACAGGTACCAAGGGAAGACTCAAACACAGGCCAAGGGAACACAGTAAAACACTGGCCAATCAGGATGTCCCATACAGGGAACACAGTAAAACACAGGCCAACCACAATGTCCCATACAGGGAACACAGTAAAACACAGGCCAACCACAATGTCCCATACAGGGAACACAGTAAAACACTGGCCAATCAGGATGTCCCATAACACTTGCTAGTTGGCAAGACAGCACAAACAGATCTGGGATCAGGCTAGATGTCCCTAGCAACTGTCACAGGCCTTCACCTAGGTGAATGCAGCCTGGGAGCAGTGTGTGTGTGTCACACACACACACACACACCAAAGGACCCTGTCTTTCAAAGATAATTTGTAAAAATCCAAATAACTCCACAGATCTTCATTGTAAAGCGTTTAAACACCGTTTCCCATACTTGTTCACTGAACCATAAACAATTAATGAACATGCACCTGTGGAACGGTCGTTAAGACACTAACAGCTTACAGACGGTAGGCAATTAAGGTCACAGTTATGAAAACTTAGGACACTAAAGAGTCCTTTCTGCTGACTACAGAAAACCCCCTTAAGAAAGATGCCCAGGGTCCATGCTCATCTGTGTGAACGTGCCTTAGGCATGCTGCAAGGAGGCATGAGGACTGCAGATGTGGCCAGGGCAATAAATGGCAATGTCCGTACTGTGAGACGCCTAAGACAGTGCTACAGGGAGACAGGATGGACAGCTGATCGTCCTCGCAGTGGCAGACCACGTGTAACAACACCTGCACAGGATCGGTACATTCGAACATCACACCTGCGGGACAGGTACAGGATGGCAACAACTGCCCGAGTTACACCAGGAACACACAATCCCTCCATCAGTGCTCAGACTGTCCGCAGTAGGCTGAGAGAGGCTGGACTGAGGGCTTGTAGGCCTTTTGTAAGGCAGGTCCTCACCAGACATCACCAGCAACAACGTCGCCTATGGGCACAAACCCACCGTCGCTGGACCAGACAGGACTGGCAAAAAGTGCTCTTCACTGACAAGTCGCGTTTTTGTCTCACCAGGGGTGATGGTCGGATTTGCGTTTATCGTTGAAAAAATTAGCGTTACACCAAGGCTTGTACCTTGGAGCGGGATCGATTTGGAGGTGGAGGGTCCATCATGGTCTGGGGCGGTGTGTCACAGCATCAATGGACTGAGCTTGTTGTCATTGCAGGCAATCTCAATGCTGTGCGTTACAGGGAAGACATCCTCCTCCCTCATGTGGTACCCTTCCTGCAGGCCCATCCTGACATGACCCTCTAGCATGATAATGCCACCAGCCATACTGCTCGTTCTGTGCGTGATTTCTTGCAAGACAGGAATGTCAGTGTTCTGCAATGGCCAGCGAAGAGCCCGGATCTCAATCCCATTGAGCACGTCTGGGACCTGTTGGATCGGCGGGTGAGGCCTAGGGCCATTCCCCCCAGAAATGTCTGGGAACTTACAGGTGCCTTGGTGGAAGAGTGGGGTAACATCTCACAGCAATAACTGGCAAATCTGGTGCAGTCCATGAGGAGGAAATGCACTGCAGTACTTAATGCAGCTGGTGGCCACACCAGATACTGACTGTTACTTTTTATTTAGAGCCCCCCTTTGTTCAGGGACACATTATTCCATTTCTGTTAGTCACATGTCTGTGGAACTTGTTCAGTTTATGTCTCAGTTGTTGAATCTTATGTTGATACAAATATTTACACATGTTAAGTTTGCTGAAAATAAATGCAGTTGACAGTGAGAGGACGTTTATTTTTTTGCTGAGTTTACATACATACTGTACATGGATACAGGTAACTGCCAAAATAATGCAAACACTTGAGTAAATTAGGGATTCAAAGTACATTAAAAGCAGGTGCTTCCACATAGATGTTGTTCCTGAGATAATTAAGCAATTCACTTCCCAGCTTAGTGTCATGTATAAAAATGCTGAGCAGGCCATTCTTTTGGCTATTATTTTTTCTACCATGGCTCTGCTCCAATAGGATGACAATATCTCCATCCACAGGGAACGAGTGATCACTGAATGGTTTAATGAGCATGAAAACAATGTAAACCATGTGCCATGGTCGTCTCAGTCACCATATCACCCTCAACCCAGTTGAACACTTCTGGAAGACTGGAGCAGTGCCTGAGACGGCGTTTTCCACCACCATCAACAAAACACTCAATGATGGAATTTGTCATGGAAGAATGGTGTCGCATCCCTCCGATAGAGTTCCAGACACTTGTAGAATCTATGCCATTGATGCTGTTCTGGCTCATGGTGGCCCAACGCCCTATTAAGACAATTTATGTTGGTGTTTCTTTCATTTTGGCAGTTACTTGTAGATAGGAGAATGTAGCGCGGGGTTCAAGAATAATAGGTGTAATGCAATGTAACGTAGGAGGAGGATGGGGAAAAAGGCGGGAGGGAGAGAGAGGCACCACAGGGGATCCAACAGGATCAAGGAATGCAGCTTGGAGCATCACGTCAGACCAGTGGTTCCCAACTCCAGTCCTCCAGTTTTCCCCACACCGGATGCAACTTGTCAACAAATCATCAAGCCCTCAATGAGTTGAATCAGCTGTGTTTGTCCGAGGCTACAAGGAAAAGGTTGTTGGGGTCTACTGGAGGACTCGAGGTGGGAAACACTGTTCCAGAGCAAGTCACCGTGTGACAATACAACCTTGTGATCCAACTCCTCCACATCTCTATGGAAAAATAGAGATGGTATGTGAGATACTCCAGCCATGTGGGCATTGTGATGTGAGGAATATCCCATGTTACTAAAGTTTCCTTCCTTTTCATCCATCTGACTTCAGAGGAAGACATGTGACTAATCCAAA